>NW_026652458.1:0-9249 GCF_009828535.3 Hylobates moloch
GAACATCTGTTACTCTTACAGTAACAAAAATCCAGTAATTAATTTTTTAAAAAATGAAAATCCAGGCCAGGCACAGTGGCTCATGCCTATAATCCCAGCACTTTGGGAGGCCAAGGGGGGCAGATCACGTGGTCAGGAGTTCGAGACCAGCCTGACCAACATGGTGAAACCCCATCTCTACTAAAAATACAAAAAATTAGCTGGGCATGGTGGCGCATGCCTGTAGTCCCAGCTCTCGGGAGGCTGAGGCAAGAGAATCACTTGAATCCGGGAGGTGGAGGTTGCAGTGAGCCAAGACTGCACCACCACACTCCAGCCTAGTGACAGAGCGAGACTCCATCTCAAAAAGAAAAAAAAAGAAAAAGAAAAAGAAAATCCACTTACCATGTGCAGAACATATTTTTCTGCCTCCTGAGGTCCAGATAACTGCACACGACTTGCCATATCTTGTAATGATAGAGTTAAAAAGGTCTGAAAGTCAGAAGCAGAATTAGTCACAGGTAGGAACAACCAAGGAAGGACATTTTATTAAATGTGTACAGAGCGACCAGGCGTGGTGGCTCATGTCTGTAATCCCAGCACTTTGGGAGGCTGAGGTGGGCAGATCATGAGGTCAGGAGATTGAGACCATCTTGGCTAACATGGTGAAACCCTGTCTCTACTAAAAATACAAAAAATTAGCTGGCATGGTGGTGCACACCTGTAGTCCCAGCTACTTTGGAGGCTGAGACAGGAGAATCGCTTGAACCCAGGAGGCGGAGGTTGCAGTGAGTGGAGATTGAGCCACTGGACTCCAGCCTGGGTGACAAAGTGAGACTCTGTCTCAAAACAAAAAACAAAAAACAAAAAAACAAAAAAGAATTAGCCAGGCGTGGTGGCACGCGTCTGTAGTCCCAGCTACTTGGGAGGCTGAGGCAAGAGAATCAGAGAACTGCTTGAACCCAGGAGGTGGAGGTTGCAGTGAGCTGAGACCACGCCACTGCTCTCCAGTCTGGATGACAGAGCAAGACTCTATCTCAAAAAAAAAAAAAAAAAAAATGTTTACAGAGCTCTTCCCATTGATGTACAGAATAAATTTGTGTAGATGACTTAAAACTGATGGGCCAGGCGTGGTGGCTCACACCTGTAATCCCAGCACTTTGGGAGGCCGAGGTGGGTGGATCAATTGAGGTCAAGAGTTCCAGACCAGCCTGGCCAATATGACGAAACTCCACCTCTACTAAAAACGCAGAAATGTGCCGGGCATGGTGGCAGGCACCTGTAATCCCAGCTGCTCGGGAGGCTGAGGCAGGATAATCGCTTAAAGTTGGGAGGTGGAGGTTGCAGCGAGCCGAGATCGTATGACTGCACTCCAGCCTGGGCAACAGAGTGAGACTCTATCTCAACATACATACATACATACATAAATGACTGATAGGCCAGGCATGGTGGCTCACGCCTGTAATCCCAGCACTTTGGGAGGCCCAGGCGGGTGGATCACGAGGTCAGGAGATTGAGACCATCCTGGCTAACATGGTGAAACCCTGTCTCTACTAAAAATCCAAAAAGAAAAAAAAATTAGCCGGGCGTGGTGGTGGGCACCTGTAGTCCCAGCTACTTGGGAGGCTGAGGCAGGAGAATGGCATGAACCCAAGAGGCAGAGCTTGCAGTGAGCCAAGATCGCACAACTGCACTCCAGCCTGGGCAAATGAGCAAGACTCTGTCACAAAAAAAAATAAAAAAATAAAAACTGATAAACCCAGTGGTTTGTCATCAATTTCCTTGAGGAGTAATGAAAAAGAATTTTATATATATGTAAACTGAAAAGGAATCCAAGGTATGCACATCATTATGAAGATTTTCATCTTTTGAATTTTGTAGTATAAATGTATAATTATTAAATATAATTGAAAAAATAACATTCATCATTCAAAATTCAAACTTAACATTTTTTAAATTTTTTTTTTTTTTTTTTTTGAGACGGAGTCTTGCTCTGTCCCCCAGGCTGGAGTGCAGTGGCATGACCTCTGCTCACTGCAAGCTCCGCCTCCCGGGTTCACGCCATTCTCCTGCCTCAGCCTCCCGCCTCAGCCTCCCGAGTAGCTGGGACTTACAGGCGCCCGCCACTGCGCCCGGCTAATTTTTTGTATCTTTTTAGTAGAGACGGGGTTTCACCGTGTTAGCCAGGATGGTCTCGATCTCCTGACCTCGTGATCCGCCCGCCTCAGCCTCCCAAAGTGCTGGGATTACAGGCTTGAGCCACCGCACCCGGCCAAAGTTAACATTTTTAAACAAATGGGGGAGTTAAATAAAAGAGGCTACACACTTGTGATACATGAGGGAAACCAGTGTTTACCACTGCTCTCTTGGGATCTGACGAAAATGGCCCCTTTCAGAAACACATTAAAAGAGTTCTATTCTTAATGGCAGCTGGCAATATTTACAACAATGGCATTTTCAGAGCTGGGCATATTAAAACCCTCATCTTGAAAATTCCTTTTTTTTTTTTTTGAGATGGAGTCTTGCTCTGTTGCCCAGGCTAGAGTGCAGAGGCGCAATCATAGTTCATAGCAGCTCAAGGGAACCTCCTGTTTCAGCCTCCTGAGTAGCTGAGACTACAGGTGTGCACCACTGTGCCCAGCTAATTTTATTTTTTTATTTTTTGTAGAGGTGGGATCTTACTTAGTTGCCCAGACTGGTTTCAAGCTCCTGGTTTCAAGCTATCCTCCTGCCTCAGCTCCCCAAAGTGCTGGAAGTACAGCGGGTAAGCCACTGTGCCTGGCCATAAATTCTTGATGAGCCAATAGTTTTAAAACCTACATATACTTTAGTTCAGAGAACAGTACCCAAGAAATTGAAATTACTGCTAACTTTAAGAAGTACACAAGTAGTTTAATACAAACGAAGACTCAAAAGTCAACATTCTAGCCTGGCCAACACAGTGGGATCCCATCTCTACAAAAAATGTAAAAGTAGGCCAGGCGCAGTGGTTCATGCCTGTAATCTTAGCACTTTGGGAGGCCAAAGTGGGCGGATCACTTAAAGTCAGGAGTTTGAGACCAGCCTGGCCAACATGGCGAAACCCCATGTCTACTAAAAATACAAAAATTAGCCAGGTGTGGTGGTGTGCACCTGTAGTCCAAGCTACTCAGGAGGTTGAGGCAGGAGAATCGCTTGAACCCAGGAGGCAGAGGCTGCAGTGAGCAAAGATCGCACCACTGCACTCCAGCCTGGACAACAGAGTGAGACTCAGTCTCACATAAAAAAAAAAAAAAAAAAAAAAAGAAAAAGAAAAAATACCAAACAAACAAAAAAGCAGGGTCAAGAATAGCACGTAGAGTATGACCCCAATTACATATAACTGGGAGAGTCTATGCATACACATAGAAAAGAAACAGAGAAGAGGAACCTAGGAAAACATCTACTAGGCCGGGCGCGGTGGCTCACGCTTGTAATCCCAGCACTTTGGGAGGCCGAGGCGGGCGGATCACGAGGTCAGGAGATCGAGACCATCCTGGCTAACACGGTGAAACCCCGTCTCTACTAAAAATACAAAAAATTAGCCGGATGTGGTGGTGGGCACCTGTAGTCCCAGCTACTTGGGAGGCTGAGGCAGGAGAATGGTGTGAACCTGGGAGGCGGAGCTTGCAGTGAGCCAAGATCGTGACACTGCACTTCAGCCTGGGCGACAGAGCAAGACTCCGTCTCAAAAAAAGAAAAAACATCTACTAAAATGTTAACATAAAGTAATATTTCAATGGGAGAGGTAGCAGATTTAACCCATCCCTAGCTGCCTTCCATCCCAGCCATGCCATCACCTACTGATACAGTCTACCTATTGAGACTTCTTTGGATTTTCTAGTAAGAAAAACTTGGCTAGAAAAATCCTTTGATGTTTCCCCCTTCTTTTCATTTTAGCACTGGGACATCATGCCAAAAATGGAGCAGCCACCATCACAGATGTAACCTTCTGACTAGCTATGTCCTTTAAAGACACGGTTCCTGCCCACCATACCTTATGGTAGCCCTCCCCAGGTCCCTCTGGCAGGCAGTGCTTGTGAGCTCAGTGTACCACAGTCAACCACTTTGTGTCAACACACGAAGGACCCCAGGACCTTGATGACTTTGTGAGTCACTGCCCCAGCCCTGGAAAGACCATTTCAAGTTGAGACTCTTCCTGTTTGATCAAAAAAAAAAAATTTTTTTTTTTTTGAGATGGAGTCTCGCTTTGTCGCCCAGACTGGAGTGCAGTGGCGCAATCTCGGCTCACAGCAACCTCTATCTCCTGGGTTCAAATGATTCTCCTGCCTCAGCCTTCCAAGTAGCTGGGATTACAGGTATGTGCCACCACGCCCAACTAATTTTTGAAACCGTTATTTAATTTTCACTTGTTATTTTGCAATTTAACACCTTTTGTAACATGTACTATCTTTTATGTTTGTTAGCATTTGGGTTCTTTTATCTAAACCTCAATTACTAGTCACAAACAGAGTGCAGCTGTTTTTTAATGGCTACCTCTTGATGGCGAAAGACAGAAATTTACTTAGAATGGTTCTGTTGGCACTTGGGCCAAAAAGAAAATTTTATGGAGAGAATTAGGCTGCTTGTTATTTAAGTCTCTTAGATCCTGGTCTTTTAAACCTGTAGGTCAAGCTGGTTTTTCTGGCTCACAAGTTACACTAGTTTTGATTTTTGAGTTGATTTCTCTTTCACGTTCTTCATTTTTCTCATAAAAGTTAACTTTTTACAAATTCACTACTGATTTCCTTCTATTCTAGAAGCTATGGCTAGTCTTTCTAGAGTATTTGGAAGGATTCTTTTTCTTGCCCACTGACCCTCTCCTCACCTTCCTTCCTCTTCTCCTTAGGATCCTTTATCCTTGTATGAGGTCTGCCCACCTCAACAGCCACCCCGACCCACCTCTCTTCTCTAGCTTCTCCATTGGGCTAGGGGAAGTCACCTCTCCCCTAAGTCCTCACATAGCCAAATCCATCAGCCTTTTCCATTGCTGGGTAGCCTAGCAACAAACAGCTACCCTATTCTGGTTCCTTGGCTCGTCCCCAACCATCCATCACCATGGCTGACACAAGGCAAAGGATGTGCACAGGAACAGATGCACTGTGTTCTCAGCAGCTGTGAACTATGCATCTCTGGCCAGACTTCCCAAGAGAAAAAAGCAATCCTGTATTTGTTGAGCTACAGGATTTGTGTAACTTGCAGCCTATACCTTCCTAAAACACAAAAGATTTCATTTTTCATTATTTTTCTGTACTGTTTGAACGTTTGATTTTAAGCATATTTTCTACAGTCAAAACCCAGCAGGTTATTTTCATCTTGAAAATAAAAATTATAGAATTGGCTTACATCCTAGAAGAAAATAAAAATTGTATAATTGGCTTACATCCTAGAAGTCAATTGCACAAAGTTTGTACAACCCTGGCCTAAATGGTAATGTCCCAGTAGTACTATGTTCACATAAGATGTTCTCATTGGCTGGGTGCGGTGGTTCATGTCTGTAATCCCAGCACTTTGGGAGGCCAAGGCAGGTGGATCACATGAGGACAGGGGTTCGAGACCGCCTGGCCAACAAAGCGAAACCTTGTCTCTACAAAAAATACAAAAAATTAGCTGGGCGTGGTGGCTCACACCTGTGGTCCCAGCTGCTTGGGAGGCTGAGGTGGGTAGATCACTTGAGCTCAGGAGGCAGAGGGTGCAATGAGCCGAGATCATGCCACTGCACTCCAGCCTGGGCAACAGAGCAAGGCACTGTGTCAAGAGAAAAAAAAAAAAAAAGATGTTCTAATAGAGATCAGCACAGACAGACAGGTTGCAAGGCTGGTGACAATGCACTGAGGTCTGCATCATTAGCATCCCTCATCTGCCCTGCTGGAGCTGCTGACCTCTCTGAGGCTGCCTTTCACTGCCTCCCAATGTAGCCTTGTCTCCTACCTTTCTTCCTCTTCACCTGCTCCAAATACCCTGCTCTAGCCCTGAAAAGACCAAAGGTATAAATCAAATTCTTTCTAAGAAGCCAATCACAAGAGAGTTCTCTCTCAGCACAGAAATCCTGCCATGCTTTATCCCTGTACCTGCTTCCTCAGCTCTGAAAAGGGAGAGAAAGGGAAACATGGCTCCCAGGGGGTCAGGAGCTGCCCTGTGAAGGTGGCGCTTTCCTCACCTTTGTTAGCCTCTGAATATTCTTCTTATAAAGAGATGACAAGCATTGCTTCACCAGCCCCATGTTGTTATCGCGAGTGAAGGTTTCACTGTGCTTATTCACCAGGTTTCGGAGTTCTGAGGGGTTGTTGGTTGAATACACTTGTGCTAACTCATGGTATGCATTGCTAAGAGGCTAAAGATGCAAAGGAAGGAAAAAATTAAGATTAAAACTTCAGAAGAGGCCAGGCGTGGGGGCTCACGCCTGTAATCTCAACATTTTGGGAGGCCGAGGTGGACAAATCACCTGAGGTCAGGGGTTAAAGACCAGCCTGACCAACATGAAGAAACCCCGTCTCTACTAAAAATACAAAATTAACCGGGAGTGGTAGCACGTGCCTGTAATCCCAGCTACTTGGGAGGCTGAGGCAAGAGAATCGCTTGAACCCGGGAGGTGGAGGTTGCGGTGAGCCAAGATCATGCCAGTGTACTCCAGCCTGGGCAACAAAGCAAAACTCCGTCTCAAAAAACAAACAAACAAACAAACAAACAAAACAAACAAACTTCAGAAGACTCAAATGTGTATAGGAAGCAAAAACACACTTACATACTATTTTTTAAGCAAGTATATCCCATATTGTCAGGTAACAACATACTGTTACCCTACAAATTATAATTTACCCAAAGCAAATGCCTGGTCTTTAAGACCAGGGATAGAAAGTCACTATGGAGTAATTCATTTTCCACAAAATTTTGTAGTACAGACCAAGTAATAACACAGCAGGTGAAAACCCACTGAATTTAGTGAAGGCACACGTCTTCATCGTGGTTCTGTTTTTCTATTGATAAATCATATAGAGAAGAATCAAAATATTCATCATTCCCAACTCTCCCTCTCTCTTTCTCACACCTCACCAGATGCAATGGGACAATCTGCTACTTCTGCTAGCAAGAAGGAAGACAGGGCCAGGCATGGTGACTCATGCCTGTAATCCCAGCACTCTGGGAGGCCGAGGCAGGTGGATCACGAGGTCAGGAGATCGAGACAATCCTGGCTAACACAGTGAAACCACATCTCCACTAAAAATACAAAAAATTAGCTGGGCATGGTGGCACACGCCTGTAGTCCCAGCTACTCGGGAGGCTAAGGCAGGAGAATCGCTTGAACCCGGGAGGCAGAGGTTGCAGTGAGCTGAGATCACGCCACTGCATTCCAGCCTCGGCGACAGAGCGAGACTCCGTCTCAGAATGAATGAATGAATGAATGAATGAATGAATGAATAAATAAATAAATAAATAAATAAATAAATAAAATAAAATAAAATAAAATAAAATAAAATAAAATAAAATAAAATAAAAAGAAATATAACAAAACAAAATAAAGGCCAGGCTCAGTGGCACACACCTGTAATCCCAGCACTCTGGGAGGCAGAGGCAGAAGGACTGCTTGAGGCCTGCTTGAGGCCAGGAGTTCAAGACCAACCTGGCCAACATAGCGAGACTCTGTCTCTGGGGAAAAAAAAAAAATCAATTGTTATAGGAGCTTAAACACCTATAGCTGTAAGTATCTAGAGCATAAGTTTGAAAATGGGTTCCTAAGAAATATTCCATCCCAATTAGCTAAGGAGAATGTGTAGCAGACATTCAATAAATGTCTGCTCACCTGAAGCTGTTAGGAGAGCGAAATCACTATAAAACCAAGTTACAGAACTGTATCATTGCAATTTCTTTATATACTCAACATGCTCACGTAAGAAATCAGTTTTATGTAAAAAACTTACCTTAATGAATCTACCCACAATTTGAGATGTATATTTTGGTAGCTGTTGTACTTTGCCAAGTAATATCAAAGACACTAAAATATACTTTTTATATGATTCCAACATGATATGACTGACCGCCATGGCAGGAGTAGTTATAGCCTAGGCAAGAGAAGAATGCTTACTGTAAAGAGAACATACCACAGTAGCAAACAGCAACCAACCACATCTATCACATTAATTATACATCAATAATACTTTTTAAATGTCCCATTATTTTTATAACAGCCTTATTGAGATAGAATTCATTTTATTTTTATTTATGCATTTTTGAGAGACAGGGTCTCACTCTGTCATCTAGGCTGGAGCACAGTGATGTAATTATGGCTCACTGTACCCTCAAACTCCTTGGGTTCAAGCAATCTTCCTGCCTCAGCCTGCTGAGTACCTGGGACTATAGGCGTGGGCCACCATGCTTGACTAATTTTAAAATTTTTTGTAGAGGCCAGGCGCGGTGGCTCACGCCTGTAATCCCAGCACTTTGGGAGGCCGAGGCGGGCGGATCACAAGGTCAGGAGATTGAGACCATCCTGGCTAACACAGTGAAACCCCGTCTCTACTAAAAATACAAAAAAATTAGCCGGGTGTGGTGGTGGGTGCCTGTAGTCCCAGCTACTCGGGAGGCTGAGGCAGAAGAATGGCGTGAACCAGGGAGGCGGAGCTTGCAGTGAGCCGGGATCACGCCACTGCACTCCAGCCTGGGCAACAAAGCAAGACTCCGTCTCAAAAAAAAAAAAAAAATTTTTTTTGTAGAGATGGAGTCTCACTATGTTGCTCACTATGTTGTTCAGTCTTGAACTCTTGAGCTCAGGCAATCCTCCCACTTCAGCATCCCAAAGTGCTGGGATTACTGGCATGAGCCACCACGCCTGGCCACTTTCTTGCCTTTTTATTTTTGAGGAGTCTTGCTCTGTCACCAAGGCTGGAGTGCAGTGGCGCGATCTTGGCTCACTGCAACCTCCATCTCCTGGTTCAAGAGATTCTCCTGGCCAGGCGTGGTGGCTCACGCCTGTAATCCCAGCAATTTGGGAGGCCGAGGTGGGCAGATCAAGAGGTCAGGAGATCAAGACCATCCTGGCTAACATGGTGAAACGCCATCTCTACTAAAAATACAAAAAATTAGCCGGGCGTGGTGGTGGGTGCCTGTAGTCCCAGCTAGTCGGGAGGCTGAGGCAGGAGAATGGCGTGAACCTGGGAGGCGGAGCTTGCAGTGAGCCGAGATCGTGCCACTGCACTCCAGCCTGGGCGACAGAGCAAGACTCCATCTCAAAAAAAAAAAAAAAAAAAAAAAAAA
>NW_026652458.1:9327-53404 GCF_009828535.3 Hylobates moloch
CAAAAAAAAAAAAAAAAAAAAAAAAAAAAAAAGAAAAAGAGATTCTCCTGCCTCAGTCTCCCGAGTAGCTGGGATTACAGGCGCCTGCTGCCAGGCCCAGCTAATTTTTGCATTTTTAGTAGAGACATTTTCACCATGTTGGCCAGGCTGGTCTTGAATTCCTGACCTCAAGCGAGTTGCCTGCCTCGGCCTCCCAACGTGCTGGGATTACAGGTGTGAGCCACCTCGCCCAGTCTCTTGCCTTTTCTTTTTTTTTTTTTGAGATGGAGTTTTGCTCTTGTTGCCCAAGCTGGAGTGCAATGGTGCGATCTTGGCTCACTGCAACCTCTGCCTCCTGGGTTCAAGCAATTCTCCTGCCTCAGCCTCCTGAGCAGCTCAGCTAGGATTACAGGCATGCACCACCATGCCCAGCTAATTTTGTATTTTTAGTAGAGATGGGGTTTCTCCACGTTGGTCAGGCTGGTCTCGAACTCCCGACCTCAGGTGATCCACCGGCCTCAGCCTCCCAAAGTGCTGGGATTACAGGCGTGAGCCACCACACTCGGCCGCCTCTTACCTTTTTAACACCCACATCATCTTGATATTTCAAGATCAAGTTTGCTCATGAGTTATTATATTTGGCTACAGCAATGATAATGCATCCAGTGGCTATGAAGTACATTTTTATAATTTTCTGAATGCGTAGTCTTAAAGAGAAGTCACCTTGAAGATTTAACCTGACTAGACGCGTGCTTTAATGACACCATCTCTGCCTACCAGCACCTTATGGTGGCCCTCCTCAGGTCCCCTCAACAGGGGACATCAACCACTCATTGTGGTATGGTTCAGAGCCACGGATGTGTATACGTGTGTGTGTATTATGTATTAGAATTCCAACTAAACTGAGCTCTCTGAAGGTTTTAAATATCCTTTATTACTTAATACATGCTATGAACTAAATAGGAACTTACGAACATCTAATTTACCTTAAGACAAGTAGTTTATCAATAATACTGTGTATCTCTTTTTCAGAGTCTGAGTAAACCTCCAGAATATTCTACCAAATTGTATACTGTGTTTCATTACACAAAGGGTGGGAGGGACTTTTACTGTGTACTCTTTTATACCCTTTAAATTTTGAATCAAGAGAATGTTTCACTGATTAAATAAAACTTAACAAAATACCACACATGGTTTTAGAATAAGACATACCCAAGATCACTCAGTTCAATCTCTTCCTTATATGCAAAGGAAGCTATAAAGGTCAAGAGATGTCATAACTTATTCCAAATCAGATAAGGTATAAGTGCAAGCCTAGATTGGAACCCCCCGACAAGCGCTCTTCTATGCACTGGCACTGCTCCTCAACTTAGGGATCAGGTTACCACCATTTACATGATCACAGAGAAGGAGTCTCTGAAAGGACCACCACCTGAAACGGAGGCCCTGGGATCAGTCCACTCTAGCCACAAACCTATGGGAGCACTTTTTTGATCACACAAGTTCAGAACAACCTCAGCTAATTTTTAGAGAGAAGATTACCTGTTCATAAAAGTAGAGAGCTCTTTCAAAGTTCTTCAGCCCAGTATAGATCATCCCTCCATAATAATAGTAACATAAAAAGTGCTTTGCATCATAGGCTCCATTCTCTTTACAGATATCCATCATATCCACGTCAAGATATGGAAGGGCAGGCTTAAAGCATTTTGCTAGCAAACAAAGCTGTGAACAAATTGATATTAAATCATCACTTTAATTTTACTTAGGTATTAGCAGAAGGAGAAAATTCATAGATTCCAGAAATTTCCAAATAATGTAATTGTGTTTTATATTTTATTGACTAAAATTATCTAAATGTCAACAGATTTCATGTATCTGCTATCTGAAATGCTTAGGACCACAAGTGTTTCAAATTTTGGAATATTTGCAGAATACATACCAGTTAAGCATCCCTAATCTGAAAACTTGAAATCCAGTTGCTCCAATGAGCACTTTGAGTGCCAAGTTGGCATTCTAAAGATTTCAGATTTTGGAGCATTTTGGGTTTCAAATTTTTGGATTGGGTTTCAAATTTTCGGATTAGGAATACTCAACCTGTACTCCATTTTCTTAGCCATTCAGAAGAAAATAGCATTACTTTTTTTTTTTTTTTTTTTTGAAACGGAGTCTCACTCTGTCACACAGGCTGGAGTGCAGTGGCGTGATCTCAGCTCACTACAACCTCCGCCCGCCTCCTGGGTTCAAGTGATTCCCCTGCATTAGCCTCCCGAGTAGCTGGGATTACAGGCGTGCACCACCACACCCAGCTAATTTTTATATTTTTAGTAGAGACAGGGTTTCACCACATTGACCAGCCTGGTCTCGAACTCCTGACCTCAAGTGATCCGTCCACCTTGGCCTCCGAATGTGCTAGGATTACAGGCATGAGCCACCTCACCTGAGGGAGCATTTCTTTATAAAAAGCTAAACAGCTATAAGGCCAAGCATGCTATGGATGATTGAGAATAAAGAACTCTACAGACAAGACTCACTTATCCCTTAACCTATCCCTACCCATCTGATTAGAGGGAAAAAGAGTGTGTCCTCTTTCTCTTTACTGAACTAGTGGAACGGAAAGAGACCAGCATGGTGTGATAAAAGTAGAAGTGGTTCCTTTAATTAATCCTATAGGTAAATATAGGGAATTGTGCAACTCAAGAAAGAAAGCCCTTAGAACAGTTATCTAGCTAATGGAGACGCAGTGTAGACATGCATACACCAGTGAAAAGGACTGTCTTTTGCTATAAAAGGACATTAGCTGTTTGGACAGTGTACTATATAGCAAAAGAAAACCGTGGACCATGGATTGCATTACATTGCTTTGTCTCTTTAGTGTCCCTTAATCTGAACAGTTATTTCATTCACTGAGCTATACACTTTAGTATTTTACTGTCTGTATGTTGTACCTCAATCACAATTTTCTTAAAACATTAAAAAGCACATCTTCATATGAAACTAGAACATTTTTTGAAATAATCCACATACCATGTTATTCTTGAAGGAAACAATGTAAATATCCCATGCAGACTTCTAAAACCTGCATACTCAAACCTGTATTCTAAAATATGCATACTCATATTATAGAATACTCCATACCTGTAGAGTACCACTACAGAATCATCTCCAAGATATGTTAAATACAAAAAGCAAGCTACATAAGAGTATGCATAGATTATTAAAATTTGTGTAAGAAATGAGAAAATATTCATATTTGCTTTTATGTCCATAAAAAGTCTTTGGAAGGATATATGAGAAATAACTAACATAGTTTCCTTTGGAGAGAAGAAATAGATGGCTAGCAAACAGAATGGGAAGGAGACTTCATTATATACCTGCCCTTTTGCCTTCTGGACTTCGAACATCGCAAAATAAGATAAATAAATGAGGCCAGGCATGGTGGTTCACACCTGTAATCCCAGCACTTTGGGAGGCTGAGGTGGGTGGATCACTTGAAGTTGGGAGTTCAAGACCAGCCTGGCCAAAATGGTGAAACCCCATCTCCACTAAAAATACAAAAATTAGCCGGGTGTAGTGGTACACGTCCGTAATCCCAGCTACTCAGGAGGCTGAGGCAGGAGAATTGCTTGAACCTGGGAGGCGGAGCTTGCAGTGAGCCTAGATCATGCCACTGCACTCCGGCCTGGGCAACAGAGCAAGACTCCGTTTCAAAAAAAAAAAAAGATAAATGAATAACATTTTAAGGTGTAAGAAGTTAGGTGTTAAGTCTCAGGTTCCACAATTTTTTTTAGTAGAGACGGGGTTTCTCCATGTTGGTCAGGCTGGTCTGGAACTCCAGACCTCAGGTGATCCGCCCGCCTCAGCCTCCCAAAGTGTTGGGATTATAGGCGTGAGCCACTGCACCTGGCAGGCTCCACAATTTTAAAACAATGATTTGGGATTTTAAGAAAAGTTACAGGCCGGGAGCGGTGGCTCACACCTGTAATCCCAGCACTTTGGGAGGCCGAGGCGAGTGGATCACGAGGTCAGGAGATTGAGACCATTATGGCTAACACAGTAAAACCCCGTCTCTACTAAAAATACAAAAAAATTAGCCAGGCGTGATAGCCGGTGCCTGTAGTCCCAGCTACTCGGGAGGCTGAGGCAGAAGAATGGCGTGAACCCGGGAGACAGAGCTTGCAGTGAGCTGAGATCGCGTCAGCCTGGGCGACAGAGCAAGACTCCATCTCAAAAAAAAAAAAAAAAAAAAAGTTACAACTAGCGCCGGGTGTGGTGGCTCACACCTGTAATCCCAGCACTTTGGGAGGCTGAGGTGGGTGGATCATGAGGTCAGGAGTTCAACGCCAGCCTGGCCAACATGGTGAAACCCTGTTCTACTAAAAATACAAAAATTAGCTAGGCTTGGTGGTGGGTGCCTGTAGTTTCAGCTACGTGAGAGGCTGAGGCAGGAGAATTGCTTGAACCCAGGAGGCAGAGGTTGCAGTGAGCTGAGATTGTGCCACTGCACTCCAGCATGGGTGACAAAGCGAGACTGTCTCAAAAAAAAAAAAAAAAAGTTACAATTATTAATTACCCTATCTGTTCGACAAGCTTACCAGTTGAGCCCCATCCTAGCGTTTGCATCCAGCACCCACCTGAATGTAATAGATGTACCGACATATTCCAACTTCCATAACACACCACAATATCTGCCAACTTGCCTTCGTTTGTCAAACCCAATGTTGAGCAAGCCCATAAACAACCTACACCTCTGACTTGCTGTGAATCACACACTTTGGTTGCTTACCTGGCAGAGATCAGCATGTATTGAGGTCAGCTGGTTTGTATTCATCTGCATCTTGTCTATGGCTTGCTTAAGGATGCCAATTCCTCGCAGGGGCTGTCAGAAATGACATCTCTTTCAGATAAGTTCTCAAAGATGGCAGCACATTGGATCTTATGTTGTCACTTACAAATAAAAAATAACACTAATTGATAGGTTCCTTTAAATAGCAATATGAGGTTTCCATACTGTTTCAGGAAATTTCTGTCCCATTTAAGTCAGAAAACTTTTCTTAAGCTGTTTCTTGGAATTTTTAGATAACTCAGCACCATTTTTTAAATCATAAAAAGCTTTTATTTTTACAATGAAGATCAATAATCAAAAACAGTATTACTTTCTCAACAGTTCATTATATTAACATCTAAACAAATGAAAACTTTCCAAATCACTTATTATACAAGAGACAACAGCCTATACTTAGGAAAATTACTTGTGGCTAAGGGTGTTGGCATTTTCCCATAAGGCAGTTTATGCCTTACCTGGTAGTAAATTACTACCAAAACTAACACCATAGATTTCAAAAGGACTGTTTCCTGCCCTGATTATAAATAACAAGACCAAGTGTCAAGTGAGGCATAATCAGTTTTTGGAAGACTAAAATATAGTCTCTTCCAAAATTGCCGGGCATGGTGGCTCACACCTGTAATCCCAGCATTTTGGGAGGCCAAGGTGGGTGGATCACGAGGTCAGGAGATCGAGACCATCCTGGCCAACATGGCAAAACCCCGTCTCTACTAAAAATACAAAAATTAGCCGGGCATGGTGGCATGTGCCTGTGGTCCCAGCTACTCAGGAGGCTGAGCCAGGAGAATCGCTTGAACCTGGGAGGCGGAGGTTGCAGTGAGCTGAGATCGTGCCACTGCACTCCAGCCTGGGCAACAGAGCGAGACCCCATCTCGAAAAAAAAATGTATATATATATAAAATATATATGAAGAAGAGACTAAAAACAGCTCAATAACTTACAGCTTTTTCAAAAACTAGTGATTTTTCTTAACCGTCTCTTTCAAACACGGTTACTTAGTACTACAAAATAACAACTGGTTCTATTTTCACCCTCTTTCAAACCACTAATCTTAAATTTACTTTCAAATTAAAAAGAAACACCTGGCTGGGTGAAGTGGCTCACACCTGTAATCTCAGCCCTTTGGGAGGCTGAAGCAGGCAGATCACCAGAGGTCAGGATTCTAGAGACCAGCCTGGCCAACATGGCAAAACCTTACCTCTATTAAAAATACGAAAATCACTGGGAGGCCGAGGCAGGCGGATCGCCTGAGGTCAGGAGTTCGAGACCAGCCTGGCCAACATGGTGAAACCCTGTCTCTACTAAAAATACAAAAATTAGCCGGGCATGGTTTCAGGCACCTGTAATCTCAGCTACTTGGGAGGCTGAGGCAGGATAATTGCTTGAACCCAGGAGGCGGAGGTTGCAGTGAACCGAGATCACACCACTGCACCCCAGCCTGGGTGACAGAGTGAGACTCTATCTCAAAAAACAAAACAAAACAAAAATCAGCTGGGAAAGGTGACATGCGCCTGTAGTCCCAGCTACTCAGGAGGCTGAGGCACGAGAATCGCCTGAAGCCGGGAGGTGGAGGTTGCAGTGAGCTGAGATCACACCACTGCACTCCAGCCTAGGCAACAGAATGAGACTCCATTTCAAAAAAATAAATAACTAAATAAATTTTTTAAAAATTCACGTTATAAATTGTGTCAGTATTATAAAAGATAAAGAATGAAATAACTGTTCAGATTAAGGGACACTAAAGAGACAAAGCAATGTAACGCAATCCATGGTCCACGGTTTTCTTTTGCTATATAGTACACTGTCCAAACAGCTAATGTCCTTTTATAGCAAAAGACAGTCCTTTTCACTGGTAGAAAATCTAAATGGGGTCTGTCAATTTGTTGATGCATTATATTAATGTTCATTTCTGGGCCGGGCGTGGTGGCTCACGCCTGTAACTTTGGGAGGCCAAGGGGGGAGGATTGCCTGAGCTCAGGAGTTCGAGACCAGCCTGGCAACATGGTGAAACCCCGTCTCTACTAAAATACAAAAAATTAGCTGGGTGTGGCAGCATGCACCTGTAGCCCCCAGCTACTCAGGAGGCTGAGGCAGGAGAATTGCTTGAACCTGGAAGGCGGAGGTTGCAGTGAGCAGAGATGGCGCCACCGCACTCCAGCCTAGGCATCAAATCGAGACTCTATCTCCAAAAAAAAAAAAAAAGAGTTCATTTCTGGATGCTGACCATTACACTGTGCTATGTAAGAGAATGTCCTAATTTCTAGGCTTTACCCACTGAAGTAGTTAGGGATAAAGAACAGCAATAGCAAATCTGCAATTTACTTTACAATGGCTCAGAATAAAAGAGGAAGAGAAAAAAAAAAGAATGTGGTAAAATGTTAACATTTGGAAAATCTAGGTGAAATGTATGATAATTTTTTATATTATCTTTGAAGCTTTTTGTAAGGCTAAAATAATGTCCTAATTAAAAGTTAAAAGAAAAAAAGTAACAGACAAAACCCAGCATATTACAACATAAAGGGTACTGGCTTGGTAATTCCAACTACTTGGTAGTTCCAGCAGCAGTCTCCCTGAGGCGCCAAACACCCTGTGCCCCCACCTCATTCAGGGGACACAGGGGCTGCTTGTGCTTACAGCAATGGCTGTGAGTGCTCGCAAGTGACCACAGATATCTAGGTGGTGGATGCTCAGTACTAACTGGAATCTTAATAAAGTAATTCATTGTGTAAGCTAGTTACATATTATAACAAAACTAGGAATACTTGAATAGTATTTCTTACCTGTTTTCTTTCCACAAGTGCATTTGTTAGCTGATGGCAAAGCCCAGCAACTAGATACAATAACAAAATATTCAAAATATAAATATAACCACAAGGGCAAAATATTTTCAATGGAGAATAAAATGTTACTTAGCTTACAAGTGTCTGTTGCATATCGAATGTGCTCTCCATTACAAGTACTGATGAAGAGCTGAACCTGTGAGAATAGCGTTTCGAAGTCAGGAACACTGGGCATAGAAAACTTCACAAACCTAGAATAAGGAGAAAAGAATCAAATTACCCTGATAGTTCATGAGATAAAATACAGAAGCAACATATGCAAGAAATCCCCCCTGCCTCTAATACTCTGTAAAATTAAATGAGCAACAGTATTTTTTAGAATTAAGAACTAGGCCAGGACGGTGGCTCATGCCTGTAATCCAAGCACTTTGGGAGGCTGAGGCAGGAGGACTGCTTAAGGCCAGGAGTTTGAGACCAGTCTGAGCAACATGGTGAGACCCTGTCTCTACTACAAAAAATAAATTAGCCAGGCGTGGGGGTACATGCCTGTAGTTGCAGATACTTGGGAGGCTGAGGCTAGAGGATCACTTGTGCCTAGAAGGTTGAGGCTGCAGTGAGCTATGATCATGCCACTGCACTCCAGCCTGGGTGACAGAGCAAGATCCAGTCTCAAAAAACAAATAAATAAGAACTAGAATCCATGAGATTTTCCTGACCTGGTTATTTTGCACAATCAAGATACACAACGGACACAAATAAGGGTTAAAAAAAATATGTTTAGGCCTGGTGCAGCGGCTCACGCCTATAATCCCAGCACTTTGGGAGGCCAAGGTGGGCAGATCACCTGAGGTCGGGAGTTCGAGACCAGCCTGATCAACATGGAAAAACCTCGTCTCTACTAAAAATACAAAAAAATTAGCCGGGCATGGTGGTGCATGCATGCCTATAACCCCAGCTACTCGGGAGGCTGAGGAATCGCTTGAACCCGGGAGGCGGAGGTTGCGTTGAGCTGAGATAGCGCCACTGCACTCCAGCCTGGGCAACAAGAGCAAGACTGTCTCAAAAAAAAAAAAATATATATATATATATATATGTTTAATTATATATACATATATAATATATATATTAAATAATAAGCATATATTAAACATATATAGGTTTTATATATATATATGTTTAATAAGGAACAACTTTCAAGATGAAAAATTCCACTAAATGAAGCCAAATAGGCTGGGCATTGTGGCTCAAGCCTGTAATCCCAGCACTTTGGGAGGCCAAGGTGGGCAGATGGGCAGATCACAAGGTCAGGAGTTCGAGACCAGCCTAGCCAATATGGTGAAACCCCATCTCTGCTAAAAATACAAAAATTGGCCAGGCATGGTGGCACATGCCTGTAGTCCCAGCTACTTGGGAGACTGAGGCAGCAGAATTGCTTGAACCCAGGAGGCGGAGGTTGCAGTGAGCCGAGATCACGCCACTGTACTCCAGCCTAGGCGACAGAGCAAGACTGTCTCAAAAAAAAAAAAAAAAAAAATCAGTTGTTGCAGCTGGGCACAGTGGCTCCCACCTGTAATCCCAACACTTTGGGAGGCAGAGGCAGGTGGATCACTTGGGGCCAGGAGCTCCAGACCTGCCTGGCCAACTGGTGAAACCCTGTCTCCACTAATACAAAAATTAGCTGGGGGTGGTGGCGCACGCCCGTAGTCCCAGCTACTCAGGTGGCTGAGGCATGAGAATTGCTTGAGCCTGGAAGGTAGAGGTTGCAGTGAGCCAAGATTGCACCACTGCACTCCAGCTTGGGCGACAGAGGGAGACTCTCAAAAAAAAAAAAAAAAAAAAAAAAAAAAAATCAGTTGTTGCTTTTCCTGCTTTGAGAATATACTAAGGGGGACCAAGAGTGAGAGCTATGGGCTGGCTGGAGGTGGGCAGCAGCTTAGGTTAAAGATGCTGCCACCAGCTGTGTGGTCTGAGAATAACACTGACAGAACAACTGATGGGCAGGACAGGAGGAGTGGAGGGGTGAGAAGAGGGAGGACTCAGGTGATCCTTCCCAAGTAACTCAGACTGCCATGAGAAACACTCCGAGAAGGCACTGGTGATAGGTTTTAGGGGAGAAATCATGTAAACTAGCACTATTAAGGCATTGGTTGTAAGTAAATTTCAAATTCTTAAGAAAAAAAAAAAGCACTATTGAAATGTAATTTCAAGGAAAATTAGGCCAGACACAGTGGCTCACATCTGTAATCCCAGCACTTTGGGAGGCCAACGCGGGCGGATCACGAGTTCAGGAGTTCAAGATCAGCCTGGCCAACCTAGTGAGACCCCGTGCCTACTAAAAATACAACAATTAGCCGGGTGTGGTGGCATGCACCTGTAGTCCCAGCTACTCAGGAGGCTGAGGTGGGAGAATCGTTTGAACCTGGGAGGTGGAGGTTGCAGTGAGCTGAGACAACACCACTGCACTCCAGTCTGGGTGACAGAGTGAGACTCTCTCTCAAAAAAAAAAAAAAAAAAAAGAAAAAGAAAAAGAAAAGGAAAAAGAAAAACTAAATGGATATTATCTAATCATAATTTCTGCTACATCTTTTGGTTTATCTGCTTCCATCTATACTGTATTATTTGACTTAACAATGTCACCATACATCTGTATTTACACTTTGTAATTATCAAGACATGTCAGAAACAATTTCATTTGGGGTTCACAATAGGTCAGTGAGGAATTGTGACTGCCAGTTTATAAATACAAATATGAAGAAGCTCAGGGCCCCACAACCCAAAATTGGAAGAATATGTAGATTCAAAACCAGGGTCCTCAGCCAGAAGCTCAGGGCTCTTTCCATACCTTATCTAACATATACAACGGTAAACACCTTATAGCTTCAAAATGCTTTCATGTCCATTACTCACCTGATATACATGTATATGTGAGTTTATGTGTGTATAAAACATGCATGCTCTCTGTTCTTTTTTGAGATAGGATCTTGATGTCACTTAGGCTGAAGTGCAGTGGTGCAAGCATAGCTCACTGTAGCCTCGACCTCCCAGGCGCAAGCAATCCTTCCACTTCAGCCTCCTGGGTAGCTGGGACCACGGGCATGTGCCACCACACCCGGCTAACTTTTTTTCTTTTGGGGGGACAAGGTCTTGTTCTGTCATCAGTCAGGAGTTCAGTGGCAGGAGCACAGCTCACTGCAGCTTCAATCTCCTGGACTCAAGTGATCTTCCAACCTCAGCCTCCTGAGTAGCCAGGACCACAGGTGTACACCACCACGCCCGCCTAATTTTTGTGGTTTTTTTTGTAAAGACAGGGTTTCACCACGTTTCCCAGGCTGGTCTCGAACTCCTGAGCTCAAGCAATCTGCCCATCTCAGCCTCCCAAAGTCCTGGGATTACAGGCATAAGCCACCATACCTGGTCACTTTTTTTTTTTCTGTAGAGACGGGGTTTTGCTATGTTTCCCAGGATGGTCTCAAACAGAGCCTCCCAAAGTGCTAGGATTACAGGTGTGAGCCACTGTGCCCAGCATCTGCTCTTTCATATAAATAAGAAAATACAGACAGTAGGCCGGGCGCGGTGGCTCACGCTTGTAATCCCAGCACTTTGGGAGGCCGAGGCGGGCGGATCACGAGGTCAGGAGATCGAGACCACGGTGAAACCCCGTCTCTACTAAAAATACAAAAAAATTAGCCGGGCGTCGTGGCGGGCGCCTGTAGTCCCAGCTACTCGGAGAGGCTGAGGCAGGAGAATGGCGTGAACCCGGGAGGCGGAGCTTGCAGTGAGCCGAGATTGCGCCACTGCACTCCCGCCTGGGTGAAAGAGAGAGACCCCGTGTGTCTCAAAAAAAAAAAAAAAAAAAAAAAAAAAGAAAATACAGACAGTAGAAATCCTTACCAGCACTGTCCAATAGAACTATCTGCAGTGGTGAAAATGTTACAAACCTGTGCTAAGACAAGGACATGTGACCACATGTGGCTACTGAGTACTTGAAACATGGCAAGTGCACCTGAATCTTTAATTTTAATTTAAATAGCTGCATATGGCTAGTGGCCACCATACTGCAGAGCATAACTCTAGATCCTTCCATTCTGACAAAGCTTCTTCTCTAAACTCTGCTCCGGACACATACCTTTGTCTCAGGAATCCCAGCGTAAGTGAAGCCAGACTCTCACTTTAAGTCAGTTTCTTCTCAGTTTATTTATATCATTTCAAATGTCATGACAACCACAATATCCCAATTTATAATACTATAACATCAAGAAAAAAAGAATTCTACTGTCAAGTACACAGTTACAAGGAACCCCAATTAAAATAAGGTCTATTTAATTTGGTCTTAAATAGCTTAAATTTGTTTGAAGGGAATTCTAAGCAATGTTGCTTTGGATCTTTGATACTTTTTCTTTTTTTGAGAAAAGGTCTCATTTTGTCATGCAGGCTGGAGTGCAATGGCTTAATTGTAGCTTCCTGAAGCCTTGAACTCCTGGGCTCAAGCAATCCTCCCACCTCAGCATCTTGAGAAGCTAGGACTACAGGCATGTACCACTACACCCAGCTAATCTTTTTATTCTTTGCAGAGATAGGGCCTTATTATGTTGCCTAGGCTGGTCTCAAACTCCTGGCCTCAAATGATCCTCCGACCTTGGCCTCCCAAAGTGTTGGGATTATGAGCAACTGTGCCCAGCCGATATTTTCATTCAATGTATTTTGCCATGCCCTGTGGCAGTACTCTTCTGAACTTCTTTTTAATTTGGAAAATGTGGACAATCCTATGGATTACATGGAAAAAAGTACTCAGATAAATGCAAACTATAGTCCCCACAATTGAGATGGCCATTGTTTAAAAGAAATTTTCAGGATCTGTATAAACATAAAGGAGTTTTTTTTTTTTTTTGAGACAGAGTCTCACTCTGTCACCTGGGCTGGAGTGCAGTGGCACGATCTCAGCTCACTGCAACCTCTGCCTCCTGGGTTCAAGCAATTCTCCTGTCTCAGCCTCCCAAATAGGTGGGATTACAGGCACCCGCCACCACGCCCGGCTAATTTTTGCATTTTTAGTAGAGACGGGGTTTCACCCGATTGGTCAGGCTGGTCTTGAAATCCTGACCTCAGGTGATCCACCCGCCTTGGCCTCCCAAAGTACTGGGATTATAGGCGTGAGCCACCGTGCCCAGACACATAAAGGAGTTTTTAAAAATGATAAAATTGAATAAAATATAACAAGCAATGATTAGCTGGAATGAATAAACTGTAACTGCTATAACTTCAGTTTTGCAAAAGAGCTCAATGTTATTTACAATGGTTTACTTTCTACACCAAAAAAAAAATAAATAAAAATAAAGCCAGGGCTGGGCGTGGTGGCTCACACCTGTAATCCCAGCACTTTGGGAGGCCAAGGTGGGTGGATCACAAGGTGAGGAGATCGAGATCATCCTGGCTAACACGGTGAAACCCTGTCTCTACTAAAAATACAAAAATTAGCTGGGGCGGGTGGCGAGTACCTGTAGTCCCAGCTACTCAAGAGGCTGAGGCAAGAGAATGGCGTGAACCCGGGAGGCGGAGCTTGCAGTGTGCTGAGATTGCGCCACTGCACTCCAGCCCGGGCGACAGAGTGAAACTCCATCTCAAAAAATATAAATAAATAAATAAAAATAAAGTCAGAAAGTGCAGAGTGTTCCGTTTTAACAAGCACAAAACTATAAAAGAAGATGCCCCTTACAAAACAGCAAGGACGCCCAAGGAGTGTTCTTGTACATCCAGAGCCCCGAGCACAGTGTCCAGATGGGATAAGTTCTTCGCAAGGAGTTCCCCACTCTTGTTGATCAGTTCACAAAGCTGTGTCATTTGCCCTAGAAAACAGGAACAACACTATTGCATTTCAGCTACAGCACTAACCAAACTAATGGAACTCTAACCACAACTTTGTACTTCAGAGCCTGAAGTTCCCCAAAATGATTCTTAATCTCCTTCACTTCGGATGAGGATCCAGAAGGACCAGAGGAGTGAAACAACCTGTTTGTGGTCTCAAAACGAATTAGATTACACTGGACCTCCCACTTCTCTCTGACCCTGAATGTTTCACCTTTTTCTCCATTTTGTTTTCTAGTCTCCCAAGCCAGAAACGCACGTTACTATTAACAGCTCTCTGCATCCAAATGATTTAGTTTTACTTCCTAAGTCTCTCAGCTCCTTTTCTTTCTCTCTCCTCTCTCTGCCCTAATTCAGATCCTCGTTATTTTTTGTCTGGACTGCATCAGAACGCTTATTTTTTTTTTTTTAAGACGGAGTTTCACTCTGTTGCCCAGGCTGGAGTGCAGTGGCGCGATCTCGGCTCACTGCAACCTCCGCCCTCCGAATTCAAGCAATTCTCCTGCCTCAGCCTCCCAAGTAGCTGGGATTACAGGTGCCTGCCACTGCACCTGGCTAATTTTTTTGTATTTTTAGTAGAGATGGGTTTCACCTTCTTGGCCAGGCTGGTCTTGAACTTCTGACCTCGTGATCCACCGCGCCCAGCCTACATCATAAATCTTCTAAACGGTCTGCCTACTGTGATCTTTCTCTCCTACAACCCGCACTCCATATTAGTACTGTCTGTTCTAAACTGTGCATTCAATCGAGTTATTCCAATGACTTTAAGAAGTACGAACGCCTCAGCCTGGACTAAGGCCCTTCAGTAACTGGTCCCTGCTACCTTTCCAGCTTTATCTCCTGCTACTTCCCCTCACACACCTACTCTTCGATCACAGCAAGCTCAGAAAATCTACATTCTATCTTCTCTCCTCTTTATGCTTCTACACATGCTGTTCTCTGTCCTTCTCCCCCACATCCTCTGCTACCTGACTGAGCCTCATCCAGCATTCAGCAATCAACTTGTGGCGTCTCTAGACCCTCATCTCAGCTCCCTTCCCCATGGCTAAGCTGGGTATCTGCCCTCTCTGCCTCGCATGGGACTGTAGTGGTTAGGTAATTCAGTAAACTCAGGTGGAGGGATTGTCCCTTTCTCCAGCTCTAGAATACATCACCTGCTTAGCAGTTCATCAAGCAGCTACTTGTTGAATTAATCTCCTAATTGATCTATTTTTCCCCTATACTGCAATACTATGTTTGTTTTGTTTTGTTTTTTGAGATAGGGTCTCATTCTGTCGCCCAGGCTGCAATGCAGTGGTGTGATCACAGCTCGACACAGCCTCCATCTCCTGGGCTCAAGCAATCCTCCCACCTTAGCCTCCCGAGTAGCTGGAACTACAGGTGTACGTCACCGTGCCCATCTTATTTTTTAAGTTTTTTGTAGAGACAGGGGTCTCGCTATGTTGCCCAGTCTGGTCTCTAACTCCTGGGCTCAAGCAATCCTCCCGCCTTGGCCTCCCAAAGTGCTGAGATTAGAGGCATGAGCCACCACACTCAGCCTGCAATGCTACATTTTAACAACTAAGGCACAGAATCTATTAATAATTAGGCCTCAGCCAGGTGCTGTGGCTCACACCTGTAATCCCAGCACTCTGGGAAGATAAGGTGGGCAGATCTCTCGAGGTCAGGAGTTCAAGACCAGGCTGGCCAACATGGTGAAACCCTGTCTCTACTAAAAATACAAAAATTAGCTGGGTGTGGTGGCACACGCCTGTAATCTCAGCTACTCGGGAGGCTGAGGTGGGAGAATCCTTTAACCTGGGACAATCCTTGAACCCGGGAGACGGAGGTTGCAGTGAGCTGAGATTGTGCCACTGTACTCCAGCCTGGGCAACAGAGCAAGACTCCGCCTTGGGGGAAAAAAAATAGGCCTGAATTGGTACCTTGAAGTAGACCCATCAATTTTGGCAATTACCGTCATGACAGATACCATGGTCACACTCTAGCTGTCTTTCTGGTAACAGTGAGGATATATTTAAGTCCATGGGCATTAACCTCAAGTTTCCAACTTCTCTGTTTCTACAGAGCAACTGCGTAATCTTTTCCTTACTAAAAGAATACAACATAGTATAATGCTTAAAATACAAGTGACTGTAGCTAGGTACTTTTGATAATTTAACACTTTTCAATTTGATACGTTTTACTGAAAGCAAAGGAAATATATCATTATTATACATGCATTACAAAACAAGAATAAAACAGCTGTGATCTTATCAGGTGTCACCTCTTGAGATCACACAGATTTAACTGGAAAATACCAACTCATCATCATTGTATTACAGATCTCACTGGTAGGTATGAAGTAACTTCCAGTTGAATAATTTGCCTTTGTAACCCACTACTCTAAATATATTAACAATAATTTGTAACACCCAGAAATAAGCATTGCAATCCATTAGTTCTCTACTACTTAACAACCAGTGCCAAGTTGAGACTGAAATAAAAGCTGGGTCACTATGAAATCACCAGATAATTAATTAGTGCAGGGCCAAGGGCAGAGTAAAAAAAAAAAAAAGCTTAAGTGTCACAGAGTGCATTTGAAATCAGTGCAACCAGAGATGCCAATGAAATTCTTTCTTTTTTTTTTGAGAAGGAGTCTTGCTCTGTCACCCAGCCTGCAGTGCAGCGGCGCGATCTTGGCTCACTGCAAGCTCCACCTCCCGGGTTCATGCCATTCTCCTGCCTCAGCCTCCCGAGTAGCTGGGACTACAGGCGCCTGCCACCGCGCCCGGCTAATTTTTTGTACTTTTAGTAGAGATGGGGTTTCACCGTGTTAGCCAGGATGGTCTCGATCTCCTGACCTCGTGATCCGCCCGCCTCAGCCTCCCAAAGTGCTGGGATTACAGGCATCTGAGGGCCAATAAAATTCTAATTAGAAAAAGCTGAATATTATAATATTCTCTTGAGGTTTACATTAGAAAATTCTGAAGAAGAGCAGAGAAAACAGGAACTCAAAGATTTCCTTTTTTGATTTTTACTTTTTAAAAAAAATTTTTTGAAACAAGAGTTTCGCTCTTGTTGCCCAGGCTGGAGTGCAGTGGCACAATCTCAGCTCACCACAACCTCCACCTCCCAGGTTCAAGCAGTTCTCCTTCCTCAGCCTCCCGAGTAGCCGAGATTACAGGCGCCTGCCACCATGCCTGCTCTAATTTTGCATTTTTAGTAGAGACGGGGTTTCGCCATGTTGGCCAGGCTGGTGTAGAACTCCTGACCTCAGATGATCCGCCTGCCTTGGCCTCCCAAAGTGCTGGAATTACAGGAGTGAGCCACTGCGCCTGGCCTGAAACTCAAAGATTTCCTATCCAGTGAGTGTGAGGCACAGTAGCCAACGGCAATGAAAGTTACCATATTTATCTCTGTCTAGCAGACTGTTCCTATAGCATCCTATAACCTGATGCCCACAACAGCTAGTTCTGTTTTGTAATTAAGAAAATTGGTCCAGGGAAATTAAGTGGCTCACACATGAAGTGACCGAGACAGGATTTCAACCTGAAGCTTCTAACTACACTACACCCCAGGAAGGAGAACACTAAGTATTTGTGGCATAAATTAACAAACCAGTGGTTCCTTTAGTCATAGAAAAGGCAAGCCTGTGCCTTCCCTGTGAACCTAATTTCTATTAATAAAAAGGAAAAAGAGGAAGAATTCTTATTAAGTGCAGCTCCATTATCAGATCATTTGTCTTACACCAGTGAGGTAAAAGCACCCCTCCATTTTTACAATGGAGATGCAAAAGACTCAGAGATTAAAGGTGATTTGTCCAAGGTCATGCAGCTCCTAGAACTTCACAATTAATGACGGTAACAATAATTTGCAGCTGTATTTATTGCACCCCTTATGACAGGCACTGTTCCAAGTGCTTTTACATGGTTCCTCTCGTTGAATCTTCACAACTCTATATAAACTAGGGACTTATTTCGCAGACGAAGAAACTGAAGCACGGGATAGTTAAAGGGGCCTTCACAGCCAGCATCTAATCATTCTAATTTCAGGTCCAGAATTCGGTACATTCATATGCAATGAATGAACCAAACAACCTGGAAAGTGAGAGCAAAATCATCACAACTCTACCCCTAGAAATGGAGTCCTGGCCGGGCGCAGTGGCTCACGCCTGTAATCCTAGCACTTTGGGAGGCCGAGGTGGGCGGATCACTTCAGGTAAGGAGTTCGAAACCAGCCTGGCCAACATGGTAAAAACCCCATCTCTACTAAAAATATGAAAAAATTAGCCGCGTGGGCTGGCCGCGGTGGCTCATGCCTGTAATCCCAGCATTTTGGGAGGCTGAGGCCAGTGGATCACCTGAGGTCAAGAGTTCGAGACCAGCCAGGCCAACACGGTGAAACCCTGTCTCCACTAAAAATACAAAAATCAGCCAGGCAGGCGTCTGTAATCCCAGCTACTCGGGAGGCTGAGGCAGGAGAGTCGCTTGAACCTCGGAGGCGGAGGTTGAGGTGAGCCGAGATCGCGCCACTGCACTCCAGCGTTGGAGACAGAGTGAGACTCCGTCTCAAAAAAAAAAAAAAAAAAAAGCCGTGTGAGCTGGCGGGCGCCTGTAATCGCAGCTACTCGGTAGGCTGAGACAGGAGAATCGCTTGAAGCCGGGAGGCTGAGGTTGCAGTGAGCCGAGATCGCGCCACTGCACTCCAGCCTCGGCTAAAAAACACAAAGGAATGGAGTCCTACGAGCGAGAGCTTCCGCAGCATTCTGTAGGACCAAAATAGGCGCACAGGTTCCCGAGCGTGCGCCGCCTGGCAGCGGAGGAGCTGGCCGAGGCGAGCCGCAGAGCCAAGGCACCCAGAATGGACTCCCTCCCGCTTCAGGCGGCCTAGTCAGCAAGCGGCGGAGCGGCGGCAAAGATGACATGGCGGTACGCCAATCACCGAAGGCAAGAGAGACAGAAGGAACCAATAGTCGCCCGAGATGGCTCCTGGCGGAAGTCACGCCCCCAAACTGTCAAGCAAAGCGCCCGGTGGAAGGGGCCCAGACCGGGGGGAGGGGGCTCCCGGCGGCCCGAGGGAGGGGAGGCCGGCCGGCGAGGACAGCGGAGCGCGAGGGGGCTGCCTACACTCGGCCGCACTCGATCCTTCCCTGATCTAAACGCCGCAACCCCGAGCCCGGCCCCGGAGAAGAGTCTCAGGACTAAAAGGGCTGTCCCAGCCGTCCGTGCTGGCGCCTGGGGATCCAGGCCCGCCTCCGGTACCCGCCCATGCCCAGTCCGGCGGCCTAGGGCCTCACCTTGAGCCGAGAGCTGTCGGACACTGTTCACGAACTGCTCCAGGGCAGACGTCATGTTTTCCCCCCGGGCTGCCTGAGCGGCGAAGACAGCACGCGCGGGAAAAGGCTGCCGGTCTGGGAGGAGGGGCCGCGGCGATCCACCTGAGGTCCTCGGAGCGGCGACGTCACTTCCGCTGGTTCAAGCACCGCGAGAATATACCTAGTTGCCAACCCGTTACTGTTTCCATGGAAACAGCCTCAATTCGCCGTACCCGGAGATTAGCGTTCCATAGTCCCCGGCTTCTTTATTCACTGCACTTCTGAAATCCCTCCTCACGTTAAATGGGGATAGTGGGCAAAGGAAGGAACGAAACTCATAATTAAGCAAGTATTTTCTGGTTCTGGATTTTGCTAGAGAGGCCCTGCGGTTTTCCACCTGGACAGATAGATACTTAAATGAAGCACGACTTCGTTGCCACGTCTCCCATGAGGGTTTCTCCGTGATACTAGACTCTGGAGCCAAGCAGCCTGGGTTCAACTGCCTTTTCTACCACTTAGTAGCTGTGTGACTCTTCGAGCGAGTCACTTGACCGTCGTGTGCATTGCTTTCCCCATCTGTAAAATCTTAGTGTCCTTAACCACATAAAACACTTAGGACAGCGCATAGCACATAGGAAGAACTATAGTTATTCATTCAAGATGTACGTTGAATGAATCGATCCCTTCCCCGCAATAAATAAATAAATAAATAACACCACACACAAAAAGAAAGTAAATTGATTTTTCCCATCTGGGATTGATGTCTCCCTCCTCCGCTTGTCGCCTGAAGCACTTTGTTCTTCTCCTGTTGCACTTCTACTCTGTTACAGAAATGTGTCTCTATAGTCCATGTCATATCTGTAAACCAAAAATAAAAGTCTAAGCCCCCAAACTGACTGGTGGACCCTATCCGAAGTCAAGGACATTCCAATTTATCCTGAAAAACTAGTTCAGGCCATGATGGGAAGTGGTAGTCAGACATGCCTCACAAACATCAACACAGAGACCTTAGGACTGGTAGACTCAAGACTGATAAGAAATATTTACAATCTATTCTGTCTGAATCCTGCTACCTGGAAGCCTCATCTGCATGGTAAAACCTTGGTCTCCACAACCCCTTATAATCGTAACCCAGATATTCCTTTCTATTTACTTCCAGGTCTTTAGATAATAACTCTTTCAACCAATTACCAATCAAAAAGTCTTTAAGCCTACCTATAAGGTAGAAGCCCCCCAACTGCCCCAAGTTAGCCCGTCTTTCCAGAACTAACCAATGTACATCTTACATGTATTGATTGATGACTCATGTCTCCCTAAAATGTATAAAACCAAACTGTACCCGACCACCTTGGGCACATGTCCCGAGGAGCTCCTGAGGCCGTGTTATCATCGCATCCTTCACCTTGGCAATATAAACTTTCTCTATTGATTGAGACTGGTCTCAGATACTTTTGGTTTACGGATCCATTGCTTCTAACTGGCATGGAGTTCCTTAAGGTCAAGCACCTCTCTTACTAACCTTGATTCCCCTTTAGGGCCCAGCATAGGATTTGCTGCATAGTAGGGACTGAGAAAATAAACATGCATTTTAAAATTTTATCCAACGTATGTTTACTGACACTTACAATGTGTTGTACCAGGCACTAGAAATACACTAGTAGTAAAAACAGTCTTGGGGCCTGGTGCAGTCGCTCATGCTTGTAATCCAGCACTTTGGGAGACTGAAGCAAGTGGATCACTTGAGGTCAGGAGTTGGACACCAGCCTGGCCAACATGGTGAAAAGCCATCTCTACTAAAAATACTACAAAATTAGCCGGGCTTGGTGATGGGTACCTGTAGTCCCAACTACTCGGGAGGCTGAGGTGGGAGAATCTCTTGAACCCAGGAACTGGAGGTGCAGTGGGCCGAGGTGGCACCACTGTGCTCCAGCCTGGGCGACAGAGTAAGAATCTGTCTCAAACAAAACAAAACAAAACAAAACAAAACAGTTTCGGTCCTTCTCTCCTGCAGATAACACATGAAGACCCTAGATAAAAGGAGTTAGTGGTCTGAAGGAATGGAACATGGTTCTATAAAATGATGTCGGAACTGTGCGGACCAGACCCGGCAGCCTTGCTCAGTTCAGCATAGCGGAGCGGATCGGAGCGGATCGGAGCACACTGGAGCAGGCTCATCGAGAGGGCGTCTGCGAGACCATGGAGAACGGATACACATATGAAGATTATAAGAACACTGCAGAATGGCTTCTGTCTCACACTAAGCACCGGCCTCAAGTTGCAGTAATCTGTGGTTCTGGATTAGGAGGTCTGACTGATAAATTAACTCAGGCCCAGATCTTTGACTACAGTGAAATCCCCAACTTTCCCCGCAGTACAGTGCCAGGTCATGCTGGCCGACTGGTGTTTGGGTTCCTGAATGGCAGAGCCTGTGTGATGATGCAGGGCAGGTTCCATATGTATGAAGGGTACTCACTCTGGAAGGTGACATTCCCAGTGAGGGTTTTCCACCTTCTGGGTGTGGACACCCTGGTGGTCACCAATGCAGCAGGAGGGCTGAACCCCAAGTTTGAGGTTGGAGATATCATGCTGATCCGTGACCATATCAACCTACCTGGTTTCAGTGGTCAGAACCCTCTCAGAGGGCCCAATGATGAAAGGTTTGGAGTTCGTTTCCCTGCCATGTCTGATGCCTATGACCGGACTATGAGGCAGAGGGCTCTCAGTACCTGGAAACAAATGGGAGAGCAACGTGAGCTACAGGAAGGCACCTATGTGATGGTGGCAGGCCCCAGCTTTGAGACTGTGGCAGAATGTCGTGTGCTGCAGAAGCTGGGAGCAGACGCTGTTGGCATGAGTACAGTACCAGAAGTTATCGTCGCACGGCACTGTGGACTTCGAGTCTTTGGCTTCTCGCTCATCACTAACAAGGTCATCATGGATTATGAAAGCCTGGAGAAGGCCAACCATGAAGAAGTATTAGCAGCTGGCAAACAAGCTGCACAGAAATTGGAACAGTTTGTCTCCACTCTTATGGCCAGCATTCCACTCCCTGACGAAGCCAGTTGACCTGCCTTGGAGTGGTCTGGCGTCTCCCACACAAAATCCAAGTAGCTGCTACCTTCTTTGGCCCCTTGCTGGAGTCATGTGCCTCTGTCCTTAGGTTGTAGCAGAAAGGAAGAGATTCCTGTCCTTCACCTTTCCCACTTTCTTCTACCAGACCCTTCTGGTGCCAGATCCTCTTCTCAAAGCTGGGATTACAGGTGTGAGCATAGTGAGACCTTGGCGCTACAGAATAAAGCTGTTCTCATTCCTGTTCTTTCTTACACAAGAGCTGGAGCCCATGGCCTACCACACATCTGTGGAGATGCCCAGGATTTGACTTGGGCCTTAGAACTTTGCACAGTACCTGCTACTAGCTTTTTGAGATAATACATTCCTGGGGGCTCAGTTCTGTCTTATCAAAATCACCAGAGACCAAACAAGGACTAACCCAGTACCTCTTGGACATTATTTAATGTCATAATGTCAGAATAAAGAGAAAGATGAAATAATTTCAAAAAAAAAAAAAAAGAAAAAAAAAATGATGTCACAGAGGAGATTGACCTGGCTTGGGAGAAACAGGGAAGGCTTTCTTGAGGAAATGGCATAAACTGAGCAACGAAGAAAGAGGAAGAGTTAATAAGATAAGGGTGAAGAAAATTTCTGAGTGAGAGGACAGTACGGTGCTAAGACCCTGCATGTGAAAGGAGCATGCTAGTTGAGAATGAAGAACTGAAAGAATGTCCTTGTGGTTGGAGGGGAGTGGTTTGTAAGGTGGACAGGGGCCGGATCATGTAAGCTGTGTTAAAGGTACTGAACTTTTTCCTGAGAAGACTGGGAGGACTGGAGAGTTTTATGCAAGCAGGTGGTAGGATCAAATTTGCATTTTAGGACCGGGTGCGGTGGCTCATGCCTGTAATCCCAGCACTTTGAGAAGCTGAGGTGGGTGGATCACGAGGTCAGGAGTTCGAGAGCAGCCTGGCCAGTAAGATGAAATCCTGTCTCTACTAAAAATACAAACGATAGCCACATGTGGTGGCGCGTGCTTGTAATCCCAGCTACTCAGGAGCTGAAGCAGGAGAATCGCTTGAACCTGGGAGTTGGAGGTTTCAGTGAGCTGAGATCAGGCCACTGCACTCCAGACTGGGCAACAAAAAGAGACTCAACTTCAAAAAACAAAACAACAACAAAAATTGCATTTTAAAAAGATTCGTCTGGCTTCATGTGGATAACTTGGGAGACAGGAAGCTATTGCAATAGTCAACATAAAATGTAATCATAATAATTATACTTTAAATAATTATACCTTGAATGCTAATAGTTATACTCTTGCCAGGAGTTTGAGACCAGCCTAGACAACAGAGCGTGACTTTGTCTTTACCAAAAAAATTTTAAAAACTAGCTGGTTGGGGTGGTGCATGCCTGTTGTCTCAGCTACTCTGGAGGCTGAGGTGGGAGGACCACTTGAGCCCAGGAATTTGAGGCTGCATTGAGCTATGGTCTCGCCACTGCACCCCAGCCTGGGTGACAGAGTAAGACCCTGTTTCTTTAAAATAAATAATAATAATTCTCTCAAAAGTGTAGATAAATTCACCAGGATAAATTGGTGAACTTGAGACATGTTTAGATGAATGACTGTAGCACTTGTACTCTAAGATGGAAATGCTCCTGATTATTCTATGGAAGCAGTTGGTCCTTAATCTTTGACCATTTGCAACACACAAGACAGACATTTTGACTTATGGGACACATTTCCATGGATATACATGGATTTTGGTGAAAGCCAAAAATGTTGAAGATAAGTAAAGCACTACAATAATTCAAAGTAGCCACAGCTACTAATAATACTTTGATTATTTATTTATTATTGCCTATTTAGTTTGTGGCAGCTGCTCTCAAAGTGTGACTCCACCAATCAGCAGCATCAGCGTCATTTGGGATCTTCTTGGAAACGCACATTCTTGGACCCCACTGTAGACTTCCTATATCAAGAGCTCTGAAACCGGGCACGGATGCTCACGCCTATACAAAAATTAGCCAGGCGGTAGTGGCTCACACCTGTAATCCCAGCTACCTGGGAGTCTGAGGCAGGAGAGTCGCTTGAGCCTGGGAGGTGAAGGATGTGGTGAGCTGAAATCGTGCCACTGCGCTCCAGTCTCGGCAAGAGAGTGAGACCCTGTCTTGAAAAAAAAAAAAAGGGTGATTCCCAGAAATCTGAGTTTAACAAGCCTGCAGATAATTCTGATGGTGCTAAATTCTGAGAGCATCTGCACTGTGGCCTCCAGGTGAGCCAGCGTGCAAATAACACTCATTTCAAAACAGCTAAAAGTAATTTCACCCTTCTCTTTCCTCTCAAAAACAAATGACTGAAAGAGACATGATTATAGGGATAAATCTGAATATATTCTAACTTGTTTCTTTCTTTGTTTTTTTGTTTTTTGTTTGTTTGTTTCTTTGTTTTTGAGATGGAGTCTCACTCTTTCGCCCAAGCAGGACTGCAGTGGCGCTATCTTGGCTCATTGCAAGCTCCGCCTCCCGGGTTCACGCCATTCTGCTGCCTCAGCCTCCCGAGTAGCTGGGACTGCAGGCGCCTGCCACCGTGCCCGGCTAATTTTTTGTATTTTTAGTACAGACGGGGTTTCACCATGTTAGCCAGGATGGTCTCGATCTCCTGACCTCATGATCCGCCTGCCTCGGCCTCCCAAAGTACTGGGATTACAGGCGTGAGCCACCTTGCCCAGCCTTGTTTTGTTTTTTTATAGAGTCTCGCTGTCACCCAGGCTGGAGTGCAGTGGCGTGATCTTGGCTCATCTCAATCTCTACCTTCTAGGTTCAAGTGATTCTCCTGCCTCAGCCTCCCAAGTAGCTGGGATTACAGGCATGTGCCACCATGCCTGGCTAATTTTTGTATTTTTAGTAGAGATGGGTTTCACCATGTTGGCCAGGCTGGTCTCAAACTCCTGAGCTCAGGTGATCCGCCCACCTCAGCCTCCCAAAGTGCTGGGATTACAGGGATGAGCCACTGTGCCTGGCCTCTAACTCGTATTTTTTTTTCTTTTGAGATGGAGTCTTGCTCTGTCACCCAGGCTGGAGTGCAGTGGCGCAATCTGGGCTCACTGCAAGCTCCGCCTCCTGGGTTCCTGTCATTCTCCTGCCTCAGCCTCCCAAGTATCTGGGACTACAGGTCCCCCCAAGCATGCCCGGCTAATTTTTTTTTGTATTTTTAGTAGAGACGGGGTTTTACCGTGTTAGCAAGATGGTCTCGATCTCCTGACCTAGTGATCCACCTGCCTCAGCCTCCCAAAGTGCTGGTATTACAGGCGTAAGCCACCAGGCCCAGCCCTCTATCTAACCTGTAGTTTTTTTTAAGCCAGACTTTTGTAAAATCTGGCAATTACATAAGAATGCCTCACAAGGAATGATGGCTCAGCGGTGGGTGGATATGATACATTTAATCTTTTGTTCTTTTGTTCTTTGAACACACATTTACTTTGTATCAAATACGTGTCAAGGCTTTGCCAGATGCTGGGAATATGTCTGTGAACAAGACAGAAAGTCCTGGGTCATATGAAGTTCTGGTTTGGAGAGTAAAACAATAAGCAAGCAAATACATAATTTGGATAGTAATATGTGTTATGAAGAAAATAAAGCATGGCGATGGGGGTATAGGAAGGTCAGGAAATGCTTCTCTGAGCCCTCAAGGATGAGAAAGAGCCAGTTAAGAGAGATGTGGGGCCAGAGTTGGAGACAGAGGGATATGCATGGTGGGCGAAGGTCTTAAAATCCAAACAAGCTTGGTGTGTTTCAGGAAAAGAAAAAAATGCCAGTGCAGCTAGAATATAGTGAGTGAGGAGGATCCTGGTATGTCTCACTTGAGAAATGCTTGTCTATAGCAATCTCAGATTTGTCCAGATTTTTAAATGCAAAGCATTTTCGGATTCAGTAATGTCTGCAAATTTTTTCAAGTGATGACTTGTAAAAAAGGAATAGTAGATAGCACTTGGGGAGGGGCAGGAACAGTGTCAGGCACTGTTGTAAACACCTTCCACATTCTCCATTTCTATTTATTTATTTATTTATTTTGAGATGGGGTCTCGCTCTGTCACCCTGGCTGGAGTGCAGTGGCACGATCTTGGCTCACTGCAACCTCCACCTCCCTGGTTCAAGCAATTCCCCTGCCTCAGCCTCCTAAGTAGCTGGGATTACAGGCATACACCACCACGCCTGGCTAATTTCTTTTTTTATTTTTAGTAGAGACGGGATTTCACCATGTTGGCCAGACTGGTCTCAAACTCCTGACTGCAGGCAGTCTGCCCACCTCGGCCTCCCAAAGTGCTGAGATTATAGGTGTGAGTCACCATGACCAGCCAATTTTTGTATTTTTAGTAGAGACAGGTTTTGCCATTTTGGCCGTGCTGGTCTCAAACTCCTGGCCTCAAGTGATCTGCCTGCCTTGGCCTCCCAAAGTGCTGGGATTACAGGTGTGAATTACTGCGCCTGGCTCTAGAGCAGTTTGTAGGCCTTGTCTCCACAATAATCCTTCCAGGCAGGTGCTATTGTAGAATCCTCCAGGCTGTTCACAAATATTCCATTTATTTTCCTTTCACCCCCTTAGAATTTTGTTATCACTGTGTGACTTTATTTGGCCACTGAAACACAAGTAGAAGTGGCATGTTTCACTTTTGGATGGGAGCTTTAAGTGTCAGGGCATGAGGATAGGATGGGCAAGCCACTAACCACCCTTCTGAACCCATATTGGAAATGTGTATGTGTGTGTGTCTGTTTGTGTATATATATATATATATATTTGTTTTATTTTATATGTTTGTGTATATATGTTTTATTTTATATATGTTTTATTTTATATACATAAAATTATATATATATATAAAATAAAACAAATTACCCCCAAACATAGAGGCTTAACATTTTTTATTTCACAAACAGTTATTATGTCACAATTTCTGTGTTTCAGGAATTCTGTCTGCCATGGCTTAGCTGGGTGCCTCTGCCTCAAGGTCTCACACAAGACAGCAATTGGGTATTATCTAGGGCTGTGGTCTCATCAGAAAGCTCACTGGAAATAGTCTGTTTCCAAGTTCATTTACATGGTCACTGGAATGATTCAGCTATGCATAGGCTGCTTGACTGAGGACCTCAGTTGCTTGCTGGCTATTGGCCAGGGGCCTTGCTCAGTTGCTTGCTGGCTATTGGCCAGGGGCCTTGCTCAGTTGCTTGCCACATGGGCTTCTCCATAAGGGAGCTCAGAACATGGCAGATGGATTCTGAGAGAGAGAAAAAACAGGAGGGGGAGGAGTGGGGGAGACGGGAGGGGGAGGAGGATAGCAAAGGGAATGGGAAAGGGAAGAGAAGTAATGCTAAAGTCATAGGCTTTTTGTAACCTAATCTTGGAATTGATGTCCCATCCCTTTTGCCATAGTGTATCCATTAGAAGTGAGTAGCTAGGTGTAGCTGATACTCAAGAGCAGGGATGTTCCAAAAGCATGACAGGAGGCAGGGTTTATTAGGAGTCATTTTATTTTGTTTTTTATTTTGTTTCTTTCTTTATTTATTTTTGAGATGGAGTCTCACTCTGTCACCCAGGCTGGAGTGCAGTGGCACGATCTCGGCTCACTGTAACCTCCACCTCCCGGGTTCAGATGATTATCCTGCCTCAGCTTCCTGAGTAGCTGGGACTACAGGTGCATGCCACCACGCCTGGCTAATTTTGTTTTTTTTTGTATTTTTAGTAGAGACAGGGTTTCACCATATTAGCTAGGATGGTCTCAATCTCCTGACCTCATAATCCGCCTACCTCAGCCTCCCAAAGTGCCAGGATTACAGGCGTGAGCCACCATATTTATTTACAGAGTTTTTGCTCTTGTTGCCCAGGCTGGAGTGCAATGGAGCGATCTCAGCTCACAGCAACCGCCACCTCCTGGGTTCAAGCGTTTCTCTGCCTCAGCCTCCTGAGTAGCTGGGATTACAGGCATGCGCTACCATGCCTGGCTAATTTTGTATTTTTAGTAGAGATGGGGTTTCTCCACGTTGGTCAGGCTGGTTTCGAACTCCTGACCTCAGGTGATCTGCCCGCCTTGGCCTCCCAAAGTGTCAGGATTACAAGCGTGAGCCAGGCTATTTCTTTATTTTGAGACTGACTCTTGCTCTATCACCCAGGCTGGAGTGCAGTGGCACAATCTTGGCTCACTGCAACCTCTGGCTCCCAGGTTCAAGCGATTCTGGGAGCCATTTTAGAGGCTGCCTACTAAAATGAGTGGGAAATAAACTATTGTTAAGCCACTGAGATTTTGGCATTGGTATTGCAACATAACCTAGCCTGTCATCTGACACAATGTTTATCTCCCATCCTTCAGAAACTGATGCTCAGAAAGATTAAGGGATTTGGCCAAAGATACATAGCCAGGTACTGGCAGCACTAGGATTAAAACCTATATCTGTCTGACTTCAGGGCCTGAGTTTTTGGGGTTTTTTTTAGGTATAGTCTCACTCTATCGCCCAGGCTGGAGTGCTGTGGCACCATCTCAGCTCATGAGCAGACTGGTCTTGAACTCCTGGTCTCAAGTGATGCACCCACATCAGCCTCCCAAAGTGCTGGGATTACAGGCATGAGCCACCCTGCCTGGCCTCCAGGTCCTGAGCTTTTATTCACTATATGTATTGCGTGACTGGGAAATGTGAGGATAGAAAAAGTATTCAATTTGAGTCCATGGGACAGTAGCAACCCTTCATAGCAGCTGTTGATAAAATGTGATAAATTTTGATATGATAGGGCCTATTGACTGTGTGGGGTGAGAGGATGAGACAGACAAGGACAGACCCCACAATCTTGTAATCATTTCCTAAAATATAGCCACATTCCCAGATATATTCATAATCATTCTTCTATTAGCTTAGCAGGTCCATGTTTCCAACCAGAGCCACATGCAGAATCTGCTTCTTGGGAGGATGGATACATTCCAGCAACAATGTGTGTGAAGCCATTTGTCAACCCCTTCCTATGACTGTTCAGTCCCTCAAGGCCAGAGAGACTGCAACTTACCCAAGGTCAACACAGCAACCAGTGGCAGAGGTAGGACTACATTGCCAGCATCCCCATCCAAACCTCTTTTCATGACAACATGTGGCAACCAAGCAGGTATCCGCATCCTTCGTAGGCCAACAACACTGATGCATCCATATGAGCAGCACATTGCCCACAGCTGGGAGGCCAATCAAGAGCCCTTTTCCCTATTGTCTGGAGGATCTGCTATCCTTTCCTGCCACTTCTACCTCTTTTTTTTTTTTTTTTTTTTTGAGACAGAGTCTCGCTCTATCTCCTGGGCTGGAGTGCAGTGGCACAATCTTGGCTCACTGCAACGTCTGTCTCCTGAGTTCAAGCGATTCTTCTGCCTCAGCCTACTGAGTAGCTGGGATTATAGGCGTGAGCCACCACACGCGGCTAATTTTTGTATTTTTAGTAGAGACCTGGTTTCACCATATTGGTCAGGCTGCTCTCGAACTCCTGACCTCATGATCCACCTGCCTCCGCCTCCCAAATTGCTGGGATTACAGGCGTGAGCTACCATGCCTGGCCACTTCTACCTTTAAGATATGTGAAGGCTGGGCGCAGTGGCTCATGCTTGTAATCCTAGCACTTTGGGAGGCCGAGGCGGGCGGATCACGAGGTCAGGAGATCGAGACCACGGTGAAACCCCGTCTCTACTAAAAATACAAAAAAATTAGCCGGGCGTGGTGGCGGGCATCTGTAGTCCCAGCTACTCGGAGAGGCTGAGGCAGGAGAATGGCGTGAACCGGGGAGGCGGCGCTTGCAGTGAGCCGAGATTGCGCCACTGCACTCCAGCCTGGGTGACAGAGCGAGACTCCGTCTCAAAAAAAAAAAAAAAGATATGTGAAGCCTCTGATTCCTTGCACCCACACACAACTTCCATTCTAGCCTCCATCTCAACCCCTCGGAGATCTGGACTGTACTATCCAGGACTCTCAGTTGCAAGTGGCAGAAAGCACAATTTAGACTGGTTTAATTAGAAGGAGAATTTACCAGCCCATGTTACTGGCAAGCTGAATGCAGGGACTACAGCTTCAGGAAAAGATGGATTTGGCAATGTAGCAATCTGAACACTGTCTCAATTTCACTTGTCTTTTTTTCTTTCCGTTTCTTGGATAAAACTTTTGAGGTTTTCTTGTTTGTTTGTTTGTTTGCTTGGTTTTTAGAAACAGAGTCTCACTCTGCTGCCTGGGCTGGAGTGCTGTGGCACCATCAGGGCACACTACAGCCTCGACTTCCTCAGACTTCCAAGTATCTAGTGCTACAGGCACACACCATTAGGCCTGGCTAATAAAAAAAAAATTTTTTTCTTTTGTAGAGGTGGGGTCTCCTGTGTTGCCCAGGCTGGTCTCAAACTCCTGGACTCAAGCAATGCTCCCACCTCAGCCTCCTGAAGTGCTAGAATTACAGGAATGAGCTACCACACCTGGCTGAATCCTGTTTTTATTTTATCATTTTATTTTTTACTTTTTTATTTTTTTTCAGACGGGGTCTCGCTCTGTTGCCCAGGCTGGAGTACAATGGCACGATCTCGGCTCACTACAGCCTCTGCCTCCTGGGTTGCAGTGATTCTCCTGCCTCAGCCTCCCGGGTAGTGGTATTACGAGTGTGCACCACCATGACCAGCTAATTTTTGTATTTTTAGTAGAGACAGGTTTCGCCATGTTGGCCAGGCTGGTCTTTGACTCCTGACCTCAGGTGATTCGCACGCCTCAGCCTCCTAAAGTGAGCCACTGCGCTGGACCTGAATTCTGTTTTTAAAATGAGGTATAATTGACCAACAGAAAATGCGTACATTTAAAGTTTGATAGAAATTTGATAGATTGTTGGTAAAATGTGATACATTTTGACTTACGTACACACTGTTAAACCATCTTCTCTATCAAGGTAATGAATACATCCATCACTCCTCAAAGGTTCCCCCAGCCCCTTTGCAAATACCTCTCATCCCCCACATCCCCCATCTGCTTTCAGTCACTATAGATTAGTTAACATTTTCTAGAAATGTATATAAATTGAATCATATTGTAGATATTCTTTTTTATCTGGTTTATTTCATTCATTATAATTAATTTAAGACTCATCTATGTTCTTCATTTTTCCTTGTTTCTTTTTCATTTTCTTTAGAGACAGGGTCTTGCTCTGTCACCCAGGCTGGAGTGCAGTGGCACGATCATAGCTCACTGCAACCTTGAACTCCTGGGCTAAGGCACTCCTCCTGCCTCAACCTCCCAAAATGCTGTGCTGAGATCACAAGTGTGAGCCACCGCACCTGTTCCTTTTTTTTTTGAGATGGATTCTCACTCTGTCGCCCAGGCTGGAGTGTAGTGGCGCAATCTTGGCTCACTGCAACCTCCGCCTCCTGGGTTCAAGTGATTCTCCTGCCTCAGCCTCCCGAGTAGCTGGGATTAGAGGTACCTGCCACTATGCCCAGCTAATTTTTTGTATTTTTAGTAGAGATGAGGTTTCACCATGTTGGCCAGGCTGGTCTTGAACTCCAAGACCTTGTGATTTGCCCGCCTTGGCCTCCCAAAGTTCTGGGATTACAGGCGTGAGCCACCGCACCTGGCCTTCCTTTTTTTTGAGAGAGAGTCTCACTCTTTCACCCAGGCTGGAGTGCAGCAGTGCAATCTCGGCTCACGGCAACCTCTGCCTTCCAGGTTCGAGCGATTCTCCTGCCTCAGCCTCCCAGGTAGTTGAGATTACAGGCACCTGCCACCATGCCTGGCTGATTTTTGTATTTTTAGTAGAGGCGGGGTTTCACCATGTTGGCCAGGCTGGTCTTGAACTCCTGACCTCAAATGATCCACCCATCTCGGCCTCCCAAAGTGCTGGGATTACAAGCGTGAGCCACCACACCCGGCTGCCTGTTCCTTTTTTATTGTTAAATAGTATTGTATTATATGGATGTATCACAATTTGTTTATCACATGCTGATGGACAGTTGGGTTGTTCTACCTTTTAGCTCTTACAAAGGAAGCTTCTAAGGACATTTGTGTACAAGTCTCTATATAAACATATCTTCTTTCCTCTTGGGTACATATCCAGGAGTGGAATAGCCAGCTCATACAGTAGGTATATGTTTCAACTTTTTTTTTTTGAGATGGAATCTCGCTCTGTCACCCAGGCTGGAGTGCAGTGGTGCAATCTCGGTTCACTGCAAGCTCTGCCTCCCGGGTTCACACCATTCTCCTGCCTCAGCCTCCTGAGTAGCTGGGACTACAGGCGTCCACCACTACACCCAGCTGATTTTTTGTACTTTTAGTAGAGCCGGGGTTTCACTGTGTTAGCCAAGATGGTCTCAGTCTCCTGACCTCATGATCAGCCCGCCTCAGCCTCCCAAAGTGCTAGGATTACAGGCATGAGCCACCGCACCTGGCCTGGTTCAACTTTTTAAGAAACCATCCAAATGTGTTCTAAAGTGTGTTTGCACAATTAATTTCTCATCCCACCAGCTGTGTGTGAGAGTTCCAATTCCTCCACATCTTTGCCAGCATTTTCTATGGTCAGACTCTTTAATTTTAATCCTCCTAGTAGGTGTGAAGTGGTATCACACTGTGGTTTTAATTTGCATTTCCTTGGACTAATGATATTGAGCATCTTTTCATGTGCATATTGGCCATGTGTACATCTTCTTTGGTGAAATGTCTGTTTAAATAACTGCCACCACTTTAATGATACCCCACAAATGTTGATGCATTGTATTTCTATTTAATTTATTAATTTATTGAAATGGAGTCTCACTCTGTCTCCCAGGCTGGAGTGCAGTGGCGCCATCTCGGCTCACTGCAAACACTGCCTCGTGGGCTCAAGCAATTCTCATGTCTCAGCCTCCTGAGTAGCTGGGATTACAGGAGTGCGCCACCACGCCCAGCTAATTTTTGTATTTTTAGTAGAGATGGGGTCTCACCATGTTGTCCAGGCTGGTCTCAAACTCCTGACCTCAAGTGATCCACCCGCCTCGGCCTCCCAAAGTGCTGAGTTACTGGCGTGAGCCACCGCACCCTGCCGTATTTCTATTTTTTTTCCGTATTTCTATTTTAATTCAAGTCAAATCACCTTCTAATGTTTCTTTTAATTTCTTCTTTGATCTATGGGTTATTTAGAAGTGTGTTTTAGTTTACAAATATTTGGGAATTTTTCAGAGACCTTTCTGTTATTGATGCCTAATTTAATTCTATTGTGATCAAAGAACATACTTTGTGTACTTTGAATCCTTTAAAATGTGTTGAGGATATTTTTACAGCCCAGAGTATGGCCTATCTTTTTAAATGTTTTATATGCAAGGGAAAATAATGTCTATTCTGCTGTTGTATGGATGTCATAGAAATGTCAATTAGGTCAAGTGGGTTCACGTGTTCTTTGAGGCTTCTATATCCTTACTTGCTTTCTGTCTACTTGTTCTATTATTAAGATAGGAATATTAATTTCTTTTTTTGAGACAGAGTCTTGCCCTGTTGCCCAGGCTGCAGTGCAGTGGCATGATCTCGGTTCACAGCAACCTCTGCCTCCCAGGCTCAAGTGATTCTCCTGCCTCAGCCTCCTGAGTAGCTGGGATTACAGGTATGCGCCCATGCCCAGCTAATTTTTGTATTTTTAGTAGAGATAGGGTTTGCCATGTTGGCCAGATTGATCTCAAACTCCTGACCTCAAGTGATCTGCCTGCCTCGGCCTCCCAAAGGCCTGCTGGGATAACAGGTGTGAGCCACCGTGCCTGGCTGGAATATTAAAATATTTGACAGTAATTGTGAATTTGCCTATTTCCCTTTGCAGTTTTATGTATTATAAAAGGATGTTTCCTTTTATTCCACTTGTATAGTCATTTTAAATATATTATTCACATAACAAAATTCACCATGTTAAAGTGTGAATATACTATATACATCCATATAATACAATACTATTTAAATTTAAATATATAATTCACATAACACAATTCACCCATGTTAAAGCTGTGTTGCACAACCATCACCATTTAATTCCAGAGCATTTATATCACCCGCCAAAGAAACAGTATACCTATTAGCTCTCCTCTTCTCTCCCCTCCTCTTCCCTCCCCTTCTCTTTTTTCTTTCTTTCTTTTTTTTTTTTCTGTTGAGACGGAGTCTTGCTCTCTCGCCCAGGCTGGAGTGCAGTGGCACGATCTCGGCTCACTGCAAGCTCTGCCTCCTGGGTTCACGCCATTCTCCTGCCTCAGCCTCCTGTGTAGTTGGGACTACAAGTGCCTGCCACCACGCCAGGCTAATTTTTTTTTTTATTTTTAGTAGAGATGGGGTTTCACCATGTTAGCCAGGATGGTTTCCATCTCCTGACCTCGTGATCCGCCCGCCTCGGCCTCCCAAGGTGCTGGGATTACAGGCGTAAGCCACAGCGCCTGGCCTATTTTTTTTTTTTTTTTTTGAGGCGGAGACTAACTCTGTCGCCCAGGCTGGAGTGCAGTGACACTGTCTCGGCTCACTGTAACCTCTGCCTCCTCGGTTCACGCCATTCTCCTGCCTCAGCCTCCCGAGCAGCTGAGACTACAGGTGCCCACCACCACACCCGGCTAATTTTTTGTATTTTTAGTGGAGATGGGGTTTCAGCGTGTTAGCCAGGATGGTCTCAATCTCCTGACCTCGTGATCCACCCGCCTCGGCCTCCCAAAGTGCTGGGACTACAGGCGTGAGTCACCGTGCCTGGCCTCTTTCTCTTTTTTCTTTGAGGCGAGGTCTCACTCTGTTGCTCAGGCTGGAGTGCAGTAGTACAATCATGGCTCATGGCAGCCTTGACCTCCTCAGCCTCTCAAGTAGCTGGGACCACAGGTGTGCACCACCATACCTGGCTAATTTTTGTATTTCTGTAGAGACGGGGTTTCACCATGTTGTCCAGGCTGTTAGCAATTAGTTTCAATTTCACCCTTCCCATAACACCTGGCAACTACCAATCTACTTTCTGCCTCTATAGATTTGCCTGTATTCTGGACATTTCATATAAACAGAATCTTTTTTTTTTTTCTTTTGAGATGGAGTCTCGCCCTGTTGCCCAGGCTGGAGTGCAGTGGCACGATCTTGGCTCACTGCAACCTCCATTTCTCAGGTTCAAGCGATCTTCTTGCCTCAGCCCCCCTAGTAGCTGAGATTACAGGCACGCGCCACCATGCCTGGTTAAATTTTGTATTTTTAGTAGAGACGGGGTTTCACCATGTTGGCCAGGCTGGTCTCGAACTCCTGATCTCAGGTGATCCACCCACCTTGGCCTCCCAAAGAGCTGGGATTACAGGCATGAGCCACCACGCCCGGCTAATCAGAATCTTTTAATACGTAAGCTTTTGTAACTGGCTTCTTTCACTTAGCAAAACATCTTCAAGGTCCACCCATGTTGTGGCATGTGCCAGAATTTCCTTCCTTTTCAAGGCCACAGTATGTATATACCACTTTGTATTTATCCATTCATCTATCAGTGTATACTTGGGTTGCTTGCACCTTTTTGTTTGTTTGTTTGTTTTTGAGACAGGGTCTTGCTCTGTCACCCAGGCTGGAGTGCAGTGGGACAATCATAGCTCGCTGCAGCCTCTAATTCCTGGGTTCAAGTGATTCTCCCACCTCAGCCTCCCAGGTAGCTGGGACTACAGGTGTGCACCACCACACCTGGCTAATTAATTTTTTTTTTTTTATTTGAGATGGAGTCTTGCTCTGTCACCCAGGCTGGAGTGCAGTGGCAGGATCTCGGCTCGCTGCAAGCTCCGCCTCCCAGGTTCATGCAATTCTCCTGCCTCAGTCTCCTGAGTAGCTGGGACTACAGGCGCCCACCACCACGCCAGGCTAATTTTGTTTTTGTATTTTTAGTAGAGACGGGGTTTCACTGTGTTAGCCAGGATGGTCTCGATCTTCTGGCCTCGTGATCCGCCCGCCTCGGCCTCCCAAAGTGCTGGGATTAAAGGCGTGAACCGTCGTGCCCCAGCTTTTTTTTTTTTTTTAAGACAAAATCTCCTCTGTCGCCCAGGCTGGAGAGCAGTGGCATGATCTTAGCTCACTGCAACCTCCGTCTCCCAGGTTCAAGCAATTCTCCTGCCTCAGCCCCTGGAGTAGCTGGGACTACAGGCGTCCGTCACTATGCCCGGCTAATATTGGTATTTTTTTAGTACAAATGGGATTTCACTATATTGCCCAGTCTGCTCTTGAACTCCTGAGCTCAGGTGATCTGCCTGTCTCCGTCTCCCAAAGTGCTGGGATTACAGGCATAAGCCACCAAGCTCGGCCAAAAAAATCTTTTTTTAGAAATGAGATCTTACTATGTGATTTCCTTTTCTTCCGATATCTTTCTCTGGTTTGGTGTCAGAGTAAATTGGCCTCACAGGATGTGTTGAGACATGTTCCCTTCTGTTCAATTTTTTGGGAGAGTTGTGAAGGATTGCTATTATTTACTCTTAAATATTTGGTACAATTCACCAGTGAAGCCATCTGATCTTAGACATTTATTTTGGGAAAGTTTTTTAAAATTACTCATTCAATCTTCTTTAGTGGTTATATGCATATTCATATTTTCTTTTTCTATTTATTCTTGAAATAGAAAAAGAAAATATGAATATGAGTCATGGGCTTTGGTAGTTTGTATCTTTCTAGTAATTTGTTCATTTCATCTAAGTTATATAATTTTTGGCATACAATTGCTCATAATATTTTTATATATATATATATTTTTTGTTTCTCTAAGGTGGGTAGGGATGTTCCTCTTTCATTCCTGATTTTAGTAATTTGAGTCCTCTGTCTTCGTTTCCTAGTAAGTCTAACTAAAGGTTTATTAATTTGTGTTGGTCTTTTCAAAGAACCAACTTCTGGCTTCCTTGATTTTTCTAGTCTCTGTTGCCTGTATTTCTGTTCTAATCTTTTTTATTCTTTCCTTTTGCTTGCTTTGGATTTGGTTGTTTCTAGATTCTTCAGGTGAAAGGTTGCTAATTTGAGGTCCTTATTTAATATAGGCATTTACAACTATAAGTTTCCTCCTAAGTGCTGCTTTGGCTATATTGCGTAAATATGGGGATGATGTTTTTTCACTTACGTTTTTTTTTTTCCAATGATTTTATTTCTCTTGTGGCTGCTCCTTTGACCCATTATTATTTAGGAGTATGTAATTAAAATTCCACATATTAGTTAATTCCCCAAAGTTTCCTCTGTTACTGCTCTCCAGTGTAAGCAATGTGTTGGAGTACTTACTTTGTATGACTTCAGTTCTTTAACATGTATAGAGATTGGTTTTATGACTAGCATACGGCCTATCCTGGATAATGTCCCATATGTGCTTGAGAAGACCATGTATTCTGCTGTTGTTCGGTGGAGCGTTGTTCTATAGGTGTAGATGTGTATTATGTTTAGTTGGTTTAGTATTATTTGTGTTTTTTATTTCCTTGTTGCCTAGTTGTTCTACCGCTTATTGAAGGAAGGTATTGAAGTCTATTATTATTGGTATTATTATTAAAAACAGGGTCTCACTCTGTCACTCAGGCTGGAAGGCAGTGGCATGATCATACCTCTCTATGGCCTCAAATTTCTGGGCTCAAGTAATCCTCCCACCTCAGATCCCTGAGTAGCTAGGACTATAGGCATACACTACTATGCCTGGCTAATTTCTAACTGTTATTTTATTTATTTTTTAATTGTTTTTTGAGACAGAGTCTCTCTCTGTTGCCCAGGCTGCCGGAGTGCAGTGGTACAATCTTGGCTCACTGCAGCCTCCTAGGTTCAAGTGATTCTCCTGCCTCAGCCCCTGGAGTAGCTGGGATTACAGGTGCCCACCACCATCCCAGCTAATTCTTGTATTTTTTTAGTAGAGACAGGGTTTCACCATGATGGCCAAGCTAGTCTCAAATTCCTGACCTCAGGTGATTCACCTGCCTCGGCCTCCCAAAGTGCTGAGATTACAGGTGTGAGCCACCACACCTGGCCTAATTATTTATTTATTTATTTATTTTTGAGACGGAGTCTCACTCTGTCGCCAGGCTGGAGTACATCTTGCAAAACTGAAACTCTACCCATTAAATAACTTTCCGTTTCCTCTCCCCTCATCTCCTAGGACCCACAATTCTACTTTCTAGTTCTATAACTTTGACTACTCTAAATACCTCATCTAAGACTCATATAGTATTTGTCATTTTGTGAGTAATTTCACTTAGCATAATATCCTTGAGGTTCATCCATGTTGTACCATGTGTCAGAATTTCATTTCTATTTTAAGTCTAAATAATATTCCATTATGTATGTCATATTTTGTTTATCTGTTTATCCATTCATAGACACTGGGTTGCTTCTAATTCTTGGCTATGGTGCAAAATGCTGGTATGAACATGAGTATAGAAATATCTCTTCAAGACTGCTTTCAATTCTTTTGGGTATATACCCAGAAGTGGAATTTCTAGATCAAATGGTAATTCTATGTTTAATTATTTGAGGAACCATCATGCTGTTTTTCCCAGTTGCTGTACCGTATACATTCCCACTAAGAATGCATAAAGATTTTAATTTCTTCACATCCTCACTAATGCTTGTTATTTTCTGTTTTGTTTTGGTTTTTTATAATAGCCATCCTAATGGGTATGCAGTAGTATCTCATTGTGGTTTTGATTTGCATTTCCCTAGTTAATAGTGATGTTGAGTTTCTCTCCATGTGCTTATTGGCCATCTGTATATCTTTGGAGAATGCCTATTCAAATCTGTTGCTCTTTTTTTTTTTTTTCTGAAGCCACTGCCATAGCCGCCCCCCAGCCCGCAGTCTCCCCCAGAGGAGAAGCAGGAGGAGGAGACAGGCAGGCCCCCCCATAGGTGCTGCAGGTGCAGCAGGACCCTCCAGCCAGGGCAGAGGAGATGCGGCTGGAGCCACCCCCGATGCCGCCCCTGATGACGCAGGAGCCCTGCATGGAGCTGGAGAAGGTGAACTGGCGGCTGCAGGTGCTCATGGTGCCGAGGAGGGAGGTGAGCGAGCGAGCAGTTGGCTGAGTGAAGAGAAGGTGCTCAGGCAAATTGGAAAGGGATGCGAGTGCTTTATACTCATGGGTAGGGGGCGGGCCTGGCACTTTCCATTCCCCTTGGCTTTCATCACCCACAGGCTAGCGCCAACTCCCAGCCAGGTCCCTCCTCTCCTCCGCCTCATCATGTCTGTCATATTTTGCTGGAAACTCATTGTTTGGGGTGTTTTGGGCTTTCTTGTCCCACCAGGCGTGATTCACAGGGGGAGGTGTGGGCCTGCAGGCTACACTTTCCCATCGGGCCCTGGGAGTCCCAGCCCTCAGGAACCCGGACACTGGGCTCAACCAGGGTGACAGAGAGCAGGGCCTCTGCACCTTAAACCTGGTGACCTGCTAGCTCTCCATGAACTGGATAGGCCTTTAACATCCACTTAGAGGAAGCCCACCGCTGCAGGGGACAGATACCCAGCTGGAGAGCACCGGCATGGCAAGGTCAGCTTGGGCACAGAGAGGCCTCCCTCACCATGACCCACTGTTAGAGACAAGGAGGTCTGGGGGGCCCTCCCAGGCCTGACCTGCCATGCTGTGCTGAGAGGCCTGTCCTATCCCTGAAATACACTCAGCCAGTCAGGTGTGTGGTGATTCCCACCCCAACATCCCCATCAAAGAGAAATCCAGGCAGCTCTCCCCAGCCCTGGGCACAGACCCTAATTTCCTCCCTATGGTGAGGATCTCACATCCACCACACCATAGGGCAAGTGGCCTCATGGAGGCCAGGAAACAGCCTGGAGTCAGGTGGGTCTTGGCTCTGCCATTTACACCCCTGTGACCCAGGGCTTGGCACTTCTCTGAGCCTCAGTGTTCTCATCTGCAGAGTGGGAGTCATACCATCTACTCTGCCTACTGCAGTCAGATCTGAGAAGCCAATGCGACAGCGTATGTGAAAGGCTTTTGTAAACCGAGTATGGCAAGAAGCCTGGTTGGCATTGTTGTAGCCCAGGCTTAGCCCCAGAGTGGATGGAGCTGCATCCAGGAACAGGCCTAGGGGGGCCTTTTTTTCTTCCAGCCCCACATATCCTCTCAGACCCCCAGAACATCTCTAGTGTAGGCAGAAGTCTGGCTCAGGCGCCCTCATTTGAGCCCCTTGTGGAACTGGCCCAGGAGATGTTCTGGGGAGGAGTAGAGGCTGGAGTAGTGCCGGGCTGTGCCAAGGGCAAGGCTGAGGTGGACACGAGGGTCCCTGACTCCTGAAGCCCCAAGGGTCAGGGGACATTTCTAGGAGTCCACTTCGTCCTGCTTTGGAGGTGTGTATATCAAAACTTCAGCAATCTCCCAGACAAGCACCCAAAGCAGACCCTTCCGGCCCCCAGCCCACCCTCCCGTCAGCCCCTGGGCTCCACAGACCCCGGCAGGCACGTTGGGAGGAATGTGGTCGTGTCTGGGGCTGCCTGACGTGTCCTATCTCCTCAGACAGGTCCCAGCGGCCCCTGCTGGAGGCTCCAGTGCGCTTCCTGGGATCAACTGCTCCTAGAAGAGAAGCAGGACCCTCTCTCACCCCACCCCCACCTTGACTGTCACCAAAGAAGAAGCCAGCGAGGGGAGCCCCCCACTATTGTGGCCTAGGAGCTTGGAAGACAATGCTGAGACAGACACCTGAGCTGTGGGCTCCCCAAATCTGCCAGCAAAGGACTCTCGAGGATGTAAGTAAGCCAGGGCCCCACCCCACTCCACCCACCCCTGACAGACACTCCTAATCTCCCTGCAGAGAATGGTCCCCCCACCCTGGCCCAGCCCTACGATTTCCCCAGAGAGAGGCAACAGGGGTTTTGGCTGAGGGACAGATGCTTTTGTTGGGAGGCATGTTGCTGTTGGCTGTGGGGCAAGGGGAGGCTGTGCTCACTGGAGAAAAATGCTGTGTCCAGAGGGATCTGGGAGTGGGAATGGGGTGCAGGGCCCAATACCGGCTTCCTCTGTGCCCCGCCACCCCCACCCACCACCACCACCACCACCGTCTCCTTCTGCAGGGATCAGGAATAGAAGCTCCGGAGCCCAGGACATAGGAACAGCTCTACTTTCCCTTTCATTTGATTAAATGGAACCCAAAAGAAACTCCTTCCTCCCCCTCCTCTGAGGGGAATCCAAAAGATAAAGATGGCAGGGAACCAATGACAGATCAGTCCATGCACATAATCTTAAAAGGCACTTCTGCAGCCCCACCCCAACCCCACGCGCCCACTCCAGAACCCTAGCATGGAATATAATACTGATCCCCCACACCCAGTCTTAGAACCATGGCCTAACCTGGAGCCTGAGGCCAACCTCTCTTCCCCTACAGAGAAGGAGTCAGTGACCAAGGAGCTGCAAACAGCCTGGCCAAGCAGGGAGCAGACTTAGAGGACACCACACTCCCGTCCCCTCCCTGATGCTGAAGAAGCATGGTACTCAGACATTTTAAGGGAGGGCATTTTCTGGGACATCAGGGGTTAAAGGGTTGCCAGTCTTGACTGCTGAGGCCCAGAGTACCCCCCACCTCTGGACTTCTAGGCAGGCTTTGTGTGAGCATCATTACCTGACCCTCCCTCCAGCCTGCCCCAAAAGGAGGGGGGTAAAGGAGGAACCCCGGGAAGAACCTCTTGTGGTTAATGAGTCTCCCTGCACCACCCTGCATGGGGGAGCCCTGTGCCAATCCAAACAGGTGAAGCAGGCAGGGCCAGGCAGCCCCCACAGAGCCCACACTGTGTGCTGAGGACTGTGCTGGGCACCAGGAGATGGCATCCTAAGGAAGGAGGAGACCTCAGGACAGCCCCTGCCCTTGGAGTGTACGGCCTAATGGAAGAGACGATCCCTGCCTGTAGGAAGGTCCCAGCATGAAAGAGAAGCAGGAATGCACATCAACATTACTTAACATACAAGCAAACAGAAGAAAAGCACAGACAAGAGAGATTGGTTTCCCAGGTTGCCATAACAAATTACCACAAATCTGATGGCTTGAAACAACTGGCTGGGCACAGTGGCTCATGCCTATAATCCCAGCACTTTGGGAGGCCAAGGCAGGTGGATCACCTGAGGTCAGGAGTTCAAGACCAGCCTGGCCAATATGGTAAAACTCCGTCTCTACTAAAAATACAAAAATTAGCTGGGTGTGGTGGCAGGCGCCTGTAGTCCCAGCTACTCGAGAGGCTGAGGCAGAAGAATCACTTGAATCCAGGAGGCAGAGGTTGCAGTGAGCCGAGATTGCACCACTGCACTCCAGCGTGGGCAACAGAGCAAGACTCCATCTCAAAAAAACACACGCACGAAAAACAACAGAAATGTATTCTCTCTGGAACACATTTCTGGAATACATTCTGGAAGCCATAAGCCCTGAATCAAGGTGTTGGCGGGGCCACACTCCCTCTGAAAACTCTGGGGAAGAGCCCTTCCTTGCCTTTTCCAGCTTCTGGCATTGCCCTATCTCTGCCTTCATCTTCGCGCAGCCTTCATCTCTGTCCTTTTCAGTCTCTTGTAGGACACTCATTGGATTTAGCAATCACTCTGATCTAGTAGGATCTCATCTCAAACCTTACCTTACTTACATCTGCAAAACCCCCATTTCCAAATAAGGGCACATTCTGAGGTCCCAGGTGGACCTGATTTGGGGGAACCCTGTTTGACCCACTATACCACATAACAGACTGGGTGCTCGTCACCTTGCAAAGCAATAGTAAAAACTAGGTGGGAGATGGTTGAGATGAGATGTGGGAGCGTCCCAATCTGGAAGGCTTCTGGGAACAGCCTTTAGTGTGACACGTCAAGTTGCCAGGGACTGGATGGCAGGGAGCCACAGAATTCTCGGGTCTTGGGTCCGTACTTGACATCATCCGCTTTTATTTCTTTTCTTTTTTTTTTGACACAGGGTCTCCCTCTGTTGCCCAGACTGGAGTGCCAGTGGTGGGATCACGGCTCACTGCAGCCTCAATCTCCTGGGCCCAAGGGATCCTCCCACCTCAGCTTCCCAAGTAGCCAGGACTGCCACCATGCCCAGCTAGTTTTTACTTCTTTGTAGAGACGAGGTCTCACCATGTTGCCCAGGCTGGTCTCAAACTCTTGGGCTCAAACGATTCTCCCACCTCAGCCTCCCAAACTGCTGGCATTACAGGCATGAGCCACCACACCCAGCTTCTTTTTTTAAAATTTTTATTTTGAAATAATGTTAGACTTGGCTGGGTACAGTGGCTCGCACCTGTAATCCCAGCACTTTGGGAGGCCAAAATGGGCGGATTACTTGAGGCCAGGAGTGTGAGACCAGCCTGGCCAACATGGCGAAACCCCATCTCTACTAAAAAATACAAAAAGTTAGCTGAGCATCATGGCGAGCGCCTGTAATCTCAGCTACTCAGGAAGCTGAGGGAGGAAAAGCGATTGAACCCGGGAGGCGGAGGTTGCAGTGAGCTGAGATCGCACCACTGCACTCCAGCCTGGGCAACAGAGCAAGACTCTGTCTCCAAAAAAAAAAAAAAAAAAAAGAAATAATGTTAGCCTTTAAGAAAAAGTTACCAAATCAAATAGTACAGAGAGTTCCTGTGTATCCTGTGTATCCTTCACCCAGCTTCCCCTAATGTGAACATACTACATAAGAATCATACAATTTCTGAAACCAATAAATTGACATTGACACAATACTATTTTTTTTTTCCCCGAGATGAAGGTTTGCTCTTGTTGCCCAGGCTGGAGTGCAGTGGTGCAATCTCGGCTTACTGCAACCTCCGCCTCCCAAGTTCAAGCGATTCTCTTGCCTCAGCCTCCCGAGTAGCTAGGACTACAGGCACTCGCCATGAAGCCCGGGTAATTTTTTGTATTTTTAGTAGAGACGGGGTTTCGCCATGTTGGCCTGGCTGGTCCCGAACTCCTGACCTCAGGTGATCCACCTGCCTTGGCCTCCCAAAGTGCTGAGATTCCAGGCATGAGCCACCACACCCAGCCGACACAATGCTATTAATGAGCTAAAGGCTTTATTGGAACTTCCACCAGTTTTTCCACAAATGTTCCATTTCTGCTGCAGGGGCCAATTTCGGTCTCCACATTGCATTTAGCTATCACGTCTCCTTAGTCTCCTCCTATCCAGGACAGCTCCTCAGTCTTTTCATGTCATTCATGACCTTGACACTTTCGAAGAGTACTGGGGTGATCAATTATTTTGCAGGATATCCCTCAGTTTGGGTTTTTCTGATGTTTTCTCATGATCACACTGAGGTTATGCACTCCCTCAAGAAAACCACAGAACTGAGGATGCATCCCG
>NW_026652459.1:0-6543 GCF_009828535.3 Hylobates moloch
TACCCCTTACTCAGCCTGGGCTACCCGTAAGCAGAGTGGTCCCGACATGTGGATGAAAGCTATCATCACTCACTTGGCATGCCACACAAATCACCCTTAGGTCTGGAGATGGGCCTGCATGGAGGCCTTGGGGCTTATCTGTGGATCCTAGAGGCCAGTGCTAGGATGTGACTGAAGCAGGGAGCAGGAGGAGCTCCAACTCACACCTGGCTGGGGCCTCCATAAGCTCAAGGCCCTGCCCTGGCTTGAATGGAGCAGCCTGAGATGTGGATGGTGGCCTTAGCCATCACACCCACCACACAGGCCTCTTTCTGTGAGGCCTGGCCCAGTCGTTGGTGCCTGTGGATGGTGGTCAAACTTCCTCTTCTTGGTCACTGCTGCATAGAACTCCACTGTCTGGTTGTCCTGGTGGTCTGCCTCCCCTCTTCCCAGCGGATAGGTGGTTTTCCACTATTAGAAAAAGAGTGCTGCTATCTCTGATCTCCTTTCTCACCTGTGCCAGGGCCTCCAGGACAAATGCCTGGAAGTTGGAGGCCAGGACACAGGTCCCCACAGCCAAGTGCTTCCACACCTTGCCAGGTGTTTTGGCAGAGCCAGGCCAGATGCCCTCCCACCAGCCCTTGCCGCACTCCCTCCCAGGACTCAGAACCGCAGATGACTTTCATTTTGGCCAATCTGTGGGGTGTGCCAAAAAACCCCAGGTGGTTTCAGTATGTGCCTCCCATGTGACTAGCGAGGCTGAGCCTCTTCCCACACCGGTGGCCAGTCCCCTTTGTCTGCCCAGGGTCTGTCATGTTCTCTCCTACTTGGTGGCTGCCACAGGTAGTTGTTTGTCCTGACTGTGTTGCTTAAATTGATGGGAGGTACAGTCGTCATGAGCTGTCTTTGTTTCTTGAAAATATTTATACCCTGTGCTGTCCCAGCCCTGGAGCCTGAGTGCTCACTGAAGGCCTTGATGTGGTCTGGTAGGGAGGAAGGGCCTCCCCACCCAATTTCTGGTACCCCACACCTGCCAGAGTTGGGGGGAAGGAGAGAAAGTCTCCAATGCCCCGGGTACTATCCTTCTCAGCAAGAATCAGTCATGCCCATTGTACTTTAACTTGCCACCAGTTGGTTGTGTAACCTTGGAGGAACCCCCTCCCTACACCCAGTGCGCAGATGCGAGGTATATGTTAGGGGTGGGTACAGTGGACCCACCTTCCAGGCCAGGTCTCAGCCAGTGCCTCTCTCCTCAGAGAGAGCCAGTAGTCCAGAAGGAGGCTGTTGGAGCCCAGCAGACCTGGACACCCCAAGGCAGGGACCTCATCTAGGACAGCCTTGCCATTGCCCTCCCAAAACGTCTCCTAGCTCAGCAGGCAGGGAGTGCCTAGTGACTGAATTCCTCTCATCCTCAAGAATTCCCTAGGATGAATGACTGGGAATTAGTAGCCCCAGAGCAAGGGGAACAGGTATATCCTGACTCAGTCACCCAGGAACCCAGCTGTGGCCAGGCCCCAAGGTCTGTGCCTGAGACATCTGCCTCCTGTTGCAGGGCCAGATCTGGTATCACCTCCCTGACCAGACCCAGCCTGACTTGCCTCTTCTCTCTCTCCATCCCTCTGGCTTGTAAGAGAGGTACCTTGCCTGGTGGGCCTGTGATCAGCCCCTGCCCCGAGGCGCCAGCCCCAGGTTCAGAGCCTGTTGCAGGCAGACATCAGTGAAGACCAATGCACAACCTAGGGAAGAAGTGTTGGTCTCCACTCAATTCCTGGTGCCCCACACCACTCCAGGCTGCGAGCAGATCTGAGTTGCCTCCCAGCAGGTAAACAAGCCCCAGGACTGTCCACACATGGTGTTCCTGCCTACCTTCTCTCATCAGGGCCAGGGAACATGGGGATAGGAAGAGCTGGTTTGTAATAGCCTCACTCCTTCCCCCAAGTCAGTCTCATATCACCTTCTCCCCTCTCAGGACCAGTTATGACCAATTTTCATGCCACCGCTGCTTGTCCCTTTGCTCACACTTCAAGGAGCATAATACCTGCTGTGTGCCAGGCCCTGGGCCAGCTGTGTGGTCAAAAAGGGCTCAGGTCCACAGGCCAGCCTGCAAGCCTGGATTAGTAGTCACCTTTCAAAGAGGTGCTAGGAAGTAAAGTCACTTGGCCATGGTCCTATCACCAGTCTGTGCTGGAGGAGGGGTGTGTACTTCACTATGTGTAGTGTGGAAGCCCATGCATTGTGGCTAGCAGCCTCAAGTCAGGGGCCCCCTGGTTCCTACACCGGGATTGGCCCAGCTGTCCCAGACAAGAGTGTTATCTGAATGGCCCGTTGGCTGGATGGGGAGGATGGAATTAGGTAGCAGTGGGCAGGGCGATGTGGGCATCTAGCCCCACCATAGGAGGTGAGACTGAGATTCCAGACTGAGAGGGGACCAGTGCTAGGCTGTGGCATCAAGCAGGGATTCCCTTGGGTTGCGGGACTACACTGTCTGCTAGCCTGAGCCCCCAGGCCCTTTTGGTGTGGCTCCAACTGGCTGGCTAGCTGCGTTGTACCATTTTTCCTTGGTAGCCTCCAGGCCTGTCCTGGGATGGGGCTCTTGAAGCTGAGAACAGTGACAATGGAGGATGCTACCCTGCCTGCAGTGCCACAGCAGCTGGGCCTGGCTGTGCCTGGCCTTGTTGGGGGCCTGGCAGAGAGAAGCGGCCCATAGTAGCAGTGGCAGGACCAGCACTCATTGGGGGCTTGATCGGGGGGTGCTTCCTTAGGTGACATAGCATGTCCGTGAGGCTTAGGTACTATTATCATCCTCATTGTACAGATGGGGAAATTGTTACCAATAGGCACTGCAGGCTGGGAAAACCAAAGCCCTTTTCTACCCACTGCCCCCTGGGCCATCAGAGGCCTGGCTCCTCCCCTTGGACAGCAGTGCTTATGGCTGTTTTCAGGCCCTGGGCCAGCTGTGTGGTCAAAGGGGGCTCAGGTCAGTGCCACTCCCCAACTGGTTGGCTGCTCTGGGTGCCGGGAGAGAATGCTGCCAAAGGGATGCTTGTCAAGTGCTTGTCTTCTGCAGCAGCAATTGCCAGTATTCCCGACACAGTGGGCCAGGGCCCCATGGGAGCCTGGTGCTATTGTGTCCCTTTGAACAAGATGCAGAAGCCTAGGGAATAATGGCCCAAGACCACAAGCTAGCAAGTGGCCAGGCTGCCATTCAAGGTCTGTCTGAATCCAAGGCCTGCACTCTTGGCCACTATGTTGTTGGAAATTCAGAGGTCACATCTAAGCTCTCTGTTCCAGCAGTGATGTCTGCTGTGGACATGTGATGGGGAGGGACAGCAAGAGTGTCAGACTGCGTCCTTGCTCCTCCTTGCCTCTCCAGGAGGTGGACTCTCTTGTCCCTCCCTTGCCTTCACCATCAGAGAGCAGGGCTGAGACCTCCTGGTGGTGAAGCATTCTGCCCAGCCCTTGGTCACCTGATGGTGCATGTCATCTTCCACTAAGCCATTAGAGAGGCCCATTCTCAAGGGGCGCCCAGGTCCCTAGGGGAGATGATCAGGTAAACAGAGCACATGATCCAGCAGCCATGGAACCCAGAGCTCACAGTGTCTTTTGAGAAGGCCTGTGGTAGATGGGAAGATCATGGGCACAGGGGCAGCTGGGCTGCACTGGCCCCAATTTGTAGAAACCACAAGTAAATCTCCTCCACATTTTGACTTCCCTCTTTGGGGCCTCACCTGGCACTCTGTTGCCCCTCCTGCCCACCTCTCCCTCAAGGCCATCCTAGGCCTGTTCAGACTGTTGGTGGAGGCCATTTCCAGTCAGGGCTTTCCTGCCAGGTGTTGCTGTGCTCGGTGTTACGTTGCTCAATGTGACTGCACAGCCTAGCCTTCCCCAAGCTCATCCCCAGCCCTGCCCAGGCTAGTGTTGGATCCTGCCTGAGCCCCTATGGGAGTCACTTTTGCACGTGTGCTTTTGGAGACAGGCCTGCCCCTCCTGGAGCACAGGCCCCATCACCTGAAAGTGAGCAGACAGTGTGAGAATGACAGGAGAGTGACGTTAGAGGACATGCCTGTGAAGGACAGAGCAGGACCAGGCTTCTGAACAGAGGATGCAGCATGAGGCACAGTGTGGGGCACAGACGGTGCCGCATGCACATCAGGGAGGGCCTCGCAGAGTTGCATGCTATACGCAGGGGTGGGTGGCTGGCTGGCCACCACTGGACCCTGTTTTCCTGGGCCAGGTGCAGAGTTTGGCCTTTCTCACAAAGGAAGGGGGCCTGAGTTGAGGAGCGTCTTCCAGGTGTTGCATTAGCTTCCCTGAATGCACTGGAGGGGCTGGGCTGGGGCTGGGGCTGGGGCTGGGCTGGGGCTGGGGCTGGGGCTGGGGCAGAGGCAGCAGGAGCACTGTCAACCCACCATTCTGCAGGGCTCCAAAGTGCAGTGTTTGGCACTTCTACATACAATGGCTTGTTGAATTCTCATAATTCATGAGATGTAGGTAGTGCCATTGTCCCTGCCTCGCAAATTAAGACGAGACAGGCACACAGCAAGTTTGCACCTGAGCCAGGATTTAGGTGTTCTGAGCCAGGACCCAGGCTGCCTGTGGACTGATGGGATGAGGGGAAGCGGAGTACAAGAGGGCCGAGGAGGTGGGCTTGGGGGACCCGGTGCTCAGCCCTGGCACTCTGATGCTCAGATCTATCGTCCCGTGTGTCTCTGCCTGGTGTGCCAGGCATGTGGCCCTGGGTCTGCATGCATGTGTATGTCCATCCTCCAATGGACAGGGCACTAGGATGCCTCTGAGGGCAAGCAGTGTCCTCAGTAGAGGATGGATGCAACACAGTAGAGATGCCACTCAAGGCTGTGCTAGGGTGGAAGGGCGCTGCTTATTATCCCACTCTTTCCCCAAGGGTAGTCTTAGCTCCTAATGTGCCAATGTCATCTGGTTTTCAGAAGAAATTGGGATTGATTGTGGCTTTTCCTGGGGTATCCCCATGATACCAAGTCACCAGTGGCTGTAGACATCCCACCCTGGCTGGTGAGGAAATGGGCTGGGCTTCTGCCTCTGGCCCTGCCCTTGGCTGTGACCTAGGCAGATCATCTGGCCTCTCTGAGTACCTCCTCTATCACTAAGATTAACTGAGGTATGCAGCGGCCCTTAGGACTGTCAGGGGATCAAAGGAAACCCAGTCACATAACAGTGGGAATCACAGGACAGAAAAGAAAGAAAAAAGTTTAAATTGAGGAAATATGAGCTACTTGGCTGTAGTAGGAATTGCTGCACTAGCACTATTTTTAGCATTGCTGAGATGATCTATGGGCCAGTTGCACAAGCAGAGTAAACAAAAGAAACACTTCAAGTTCTCCAGGGAAAAAAGGTCCTGTTTTTAAGAGTCTTAAAAGAGTTAGCAAACTTGTGTGGATTCTAAATGTATCCCCGAGCTTTCCTTCCTTCCCACATCCTGGGCTCTGCAAGCTTTGTGGAACTTCACAGCTTCCGGCTTGCACAGCCCCGGTGTTCAGCCTGGAGCAGGTCTGAAGGCCGCCCTGTCTGGGGAGGGGCAAGCCTGAGAGGCAGCAGGTAGAGAGGGGGTGCTTCCTGCCTGAGAAGCTACAGTGTGTCCTCACCAGTAGGAGGGGTCAGTAGGAGGAAGTACACACAGAGGAGTGGTGGGGACAAGGCCACAGGTTGCCCAGGCCCCTGCCCTGACAGGACCACAGCAAAAGCCAGGCCGCCTGCATTCACAATTAGAATTTTTAAAAAAATAATTAAGTAAATAAAATGTAAGCAGCCTTTAGACCATCATCCCTGGTATAAATTATTTTCTTGCTATCCGGAGACAGTTTTCATCTCCAGATGTGGATTCAAAATTGTGGCAAAGCCAGGATGCTTGGGCAGAGGAAGATGATCTTGTTAAGCCCTTAGCATTCATGATCCCACGGAATCCCCATGACCATCCTGCTAGGAGGTACAGAAATCTCTGCAGACAGTGCACTCATGACTTGCGTAAGGTCATATAGCCAGTAAGTGGCAGAGCCCAGACTGGGAACCCATGTCCTGTGGGCCAGCCTCCATGCCAGAGTTTCTGCCCAGCCTATCAGAAGCAGCTGCTATTTTTTCCCTAGTGGGATGCCAGTGTTTGTATATACATCCACCACCTCAGCCCACAGCCCCCTCTGCCCCCAGCTGCCCTGGGTATTGAGTCAGGAGCTCGCTGTTTAACATTCCTGAATAGAGGAGCATTTTTCAGCATGAACTTCATTTCCCACCGCAAGTTATTTTTCAGAGGTTTGTTCTTGGAATGTATCCCAGCAGCACCTCCCTCCCTCCCTGCCTCCCTCCCTCTCTCCCTGCCTCCCTTCTTCCATCCCTGCCTCCCTCCCTCCGTCCCTGCCTCCCTCCCTCTGTCCCTGCCTCCCTCCCTCCCTCCCTGCCTCCCTGCCTCTCTGCCTCTCTGCCTCCCTCCCTTCTTTCCTCCCTTCCTCCTTGCCTCCCTTCCTTCCTTCCCTCCACCTCTCCTTCCCTCCTCTTTCTTTTCTTTTTTTTTTTTTTTTTTTTTTTTTTTTTTTT
>NW_026652459.1:6643-52794 GCF_009828535.3 Hylobates moloch
TTTTTTTTTTTTTTTTTTTTTTTTTTTTTGAGACAGGGCTTCACTGTGTCACCCAGGCTGAAGTGCAGTGGCTTGCGTCATCACAGCTCACTAAATCTCGACCTCCCATGCTCAAGTGATTCTGCTGCCCTAGCCTCCCAAGTAGCTGGGGCTGCAGATGTGCCCCACCACACCCAGCGCACATCTTTTTTTGAGGGACAAGTCTCATTATGTTGCCCAGGATGGTGTCAGACTCCTGGGCTCAAGCAATACTTCTGCCTTAGCCTCCCAGAGTGCTGGGATTACAGGCATAAGCCAGTGCGCCTGGCCCTAGCTGCATCTTTCTCAGGCCTGTGTGTGGCAGTCTCAGCTTGGGCAGAGCTTCCTGTTCTACATGCTTTGTCCTCCTAGGACACTGCTCTGGGCCCAGGTGCACTGTCTGTGGGGGGAGGTACACTTCCAAACAGAGGTGTGGGACCTTCAGCAAGGCTTTGGAAAGTTGACTGAGCAGGTGGCCCACTCACATTCAGGAAAGCCTGGGCAAAGGCAGAGTCTGGGTGTGAGCAGGCAGGAAGAGGCTGAGGGAGGGCTGTGGCCACAAGAAGCTGCAGGACCTGGCAGGGGCAGGGACCACAAGCACCCCATCTTGGGGCCAAAAGGAAGAGGGGGTTGCTGTTAGAAGTTTTCCTCTTGAGAGAAGACCTGGCAGTGCCAGCACTACACTGTCCTCTCAGCCCACAGAGCACTGGGTGCTCACTCCACATGGGTATTGCCCATGGAAGTCCAAGCAAGGGGCCCAGGTGGTACCTCCCAGGGCCCAGAGATGGACACTGTTGGAGTTGTTCCAATAGAAGAGTGTGTCCTTATGGCAGGGCCATATGGATTCATTCTCATGGCAGCCAAGAGCCTGGGGCTACCCCAGATTCTTTAAGGGCCCTGGCTGACTTTTGAGCCCCAGGGTTAAAGGGCACAAGCAGTCCTGAGGGCTCCCATCCTTTGCTGTGCATGTCATTAGGGTTGCCCTCTGTGGCAGGAGCCTTGGTAGGTGTGGCTGGGACTTGTAGACAGCAAGAGGGGCTCTGAAGACCATAGCACCTGGTCTAAGTCCAGCATAATCCTCTGATCTTCCCTGTGTGCTTGCTCCTGGGGTGGACACTGCCCTGTCCTCAGAGTTTAGTCCTGCTGTGACTTCCTGGTCTTGGCCCCTTTTACCTTAGTTTCTCCATCTCCAAAGGTGGGCCAGTTGGATGAGGTCAGTGGTTTTCCAGTCCTTTTTCCAAAAGAAGCCTTTCTGTCATGCCCAAATGGAAAACAGATGAAAGGGCAGCTGTTCCAGCAGAGGCAGGAAGGAAGGGCCAGGCCCCACCCGCTCAGGCTGCACCCTCCTGCAGCCTAGGCTCCTGAGCAGGCGGGGTGTGAGCCCAGTGGAGGCTGTGGGCTCTCCTCTGCCCTGCCACCAGCGGCCGTCCCAGAGAAGTCAACCCTTAGGTCAGTGGCCAGCCTCCTTTCTGGGGTGGCTTCAGTCTGGAAATTTGCCCTCTTTCCCTTTCTCTTCCCTTTTTCCTCCCTCTGCTTTCCCCCAACCCCACACACAACTTTTTTCCTATTTGGAAAGTTTAACCAAGTTGCTTCTGAGAGAGCTACACTGGGATTGAAATCCAAAAGCAGAGCTTGGTGCCTGGTTACCATGATGACAGGCTGCAGCTGACAAGTGCTCCTGGGGACCAGGAGGAGCAGACCAAGGACTCCCTCACACATGGGCCTCTGTGATGGGTGTCCTATACCCACCTGTGAGCCCGGGGAGGATCACCCCAGCCAGCCTCAGGCTCTACTCCTGACCTGAGTGGCTTTGAGCAAGCTGGTCAGTGTTTGTAAGTCTCAGTTTCTTTATCTGCAAAGTGGGGTTGACCAGACCCACCTCTTAGAGTTATGGGGAGGGTCACGTGAGAACACTCTGGGAAAGCATGTTACTACCATGGGCCCCCAGGGCCTGCCCGGCACACAACACTGCCATTGTGTCCAGGGGACTTGTGATAGGGAAAAGGACCATGGATAAAGGCAGACATGCTACAGATAGGCTCACTGAGGTCACTGGGGGAGAAGGTGAGATGGAACAGGGCCAATTGAGAAGGCCACATGAAGGAATCGTAGGAATTTGATTTATTCAAAATACAAGTTTTGAAATGCTGATCTCTAAATATGAGTAAATAGTCTAGAATTAAGTTAGGTCAGAGCAGGTAGAGCCTCATGGCTCTTCCCTGTGGACTCCACCCCATCACTGGGCACATCACTGGAGAACTATAGAGTTCTCCAAACTCCCTTGCTGCATACGGATATTGAGTCATTTTTTAGACTGCTCAGAGCCTGCTATTGGGAACCCCAGGCTGGAGAAAGCACACAGCAGGAACTGGCCACCATAGGTCCAGCTCTGAGCTTTATTTCCAGGGAGGAGCCTACCTGGCTATATTCAGAGGAGGGGTGGAGGAGCCTTGGACTCCAGGCCATGCCTCAGCTTAGGCCCAGACTCCACACAGCCCGGCCAGGCAGGCACATGAGGCCTGGGCCTGATGGGGAAGGAACCTGGCCCTGCCTTACGGGTGTGGGGCACCGAAAGAGGCTGTGTTGTGGAGGCCTTTGACATGGAAGGCTGGCTCCCAAGGGCTACAGATGAGGAGCTCCTCTCCTGGGAGACAGGAGATACCTGTGCTTCGGGAAACAGTGGTAAGAGGGAGGGCTTCAACTGCTGGGAGCCCACCGCCCTTAGCTTTACTTTTTGTGAGGCTGGTTATGAGCACCACTTCCAGCTCTTAGCAGGTGCCCTGAGTGTACTACTGTGTGAGTCTCAGGGCGCTGCAGGTACAGGAAAGAGGTGGCTGCCAGTCCTCAGCAAGTGTGCTTGGGAGCTCTCCTGGAGGCCCGCACTGACCTTGCAGTTAGCCAGATTGTCAGACAGACTCAGTAGAAGGCATTCCAGGAGGGAAAACCAAGAGAGGCAGTTTGCAGCGTGAGGGTCCCTCATGGGGTGGAGGGAGGCAGCAGTGGGGAGGGCAGACTAGGCCAGTCCTGAAGGGCTGCCTGCCACCACCATCAGCAGGCCGGCTCTGTCCTAGGCAGTGAAACCACCTCGGGGTGTGAAGGCCTGAGTGCTGTGGCTGCTGGAGGGAGCTCTGAGAGCAGTGGACTGCATAGCTTAGAGTGCAGGCCTAGGACAGGACAGAGGGCTAGAGAGACCAAGAGCGCTGAGGTGGGATTGAGAAGACCCCACACCCTGGTGGCTGAGAGAGTACATTTTGGCCACAGATAATCAGAGGCACTTCTGGCTCCACTAGTGGAAGAGTGCTGGGTTTGGAGTTAGACCTAGGCTAAATTCTGCTATTCTCCAGTGGGAGCATCTTGTCAGTGTGGGAGCTGGTCCGAACCAGTGACCCTCTTCCTGGCAGATGGACCCTGTCCCATTCCCTCACATAAGGGGTGGGAGGCCTTGGTGCCGTAATGGAGGGTGCTATGCTTGGGTCAAGTCATTCTGGTCACATCTCAAATTTGTTCCTCTAGTTTGGGGGTGACTCTGTAGGGCAAGCCCGGGCAAGTTTGTTCCCTTTCTGAGGCAACACAGGGGATTGAAGGATTTCTCCCTAGAGCTGTCATGAGGCAGTAAGAGGTAGTGGGATGTGAGCCTACTTGGGAACCCGAACGCCCTTGGAGGTACCAGCTCTGCCTAGGACGTCAGCTCTGGCTCGTGGTCAGGCTAACCCATGCCACCAGAGTGCCTGTTCCCGCTACCTGTTCAGCTTGGCCCCCTCCCTGCACAAAGGGGGTCTGTCTGACAAAGATCCTGTGCAGGCCATCCAGGGAGGACACCTGGCACAAACCATGGCAACTGCCACCATTCATGGCCTGAAACCACAGTTTGGTTCCAAGGAATTCTCCCTGCCCCCATTGCTTCCCCATGACCTTCTCTACCTTGCAACCTAGCCAGAGGAGCCAGATCCCCACAAGCCCGCAAAAGCCATTTTTTAGGGACCAGGGGTCAGAAGACGGATTGACTGCCCTACTTTTCTCCATATGAATGTCAGATGTGGCTTTTCTAAGATCCGGGCTCCCCTCCTGAGATGAAACAGAAGCAGCTCAGCAGTCTTCCAAAGAGTGGGCTATTCTAGAAGCCTGGGCAGCAAGGTGGGGGTGGGGCTCAGAGGGGCCCAGTATAAGCATCCTGTTGCCTCAGGGGGAGGCTCTTGATTCCATCAGATCACACTTCAGGCCTTAGCTCACACCAAGAGGACTTGGAGCCTGCTGGCCAGTCGTCTCTGCCCGATCTGTTCCCCAGATTCCCTGCAACCCCTCTCTCTCCACAAAGGTCCTCACCCAGATATGGTACCCACTGCCACAAGCACCCCCTTTGCATGCACTGCCTACCCACCCCTCGCCCTCCTCGTTCTCCCGTCTGTCCTAGGCCCCTGCCATCCTCGCCTTCCTCCAGTGGCCCATCCTTCCTCCACTCAGTTCCCCAGGCTGTGGCTAGGTCACTGCCCATCCACAAGAGCCCTGGCATTGGTGACTGAGATCCCAGTTCTGCCTCCTGTTGATGGGGAACTGTGGGGACAGCCATCTTGGGGCATCTTTTCCCCTTCAGTAGGGCACTGGTAGCAGCAACAGCCCTGTGCACACCAGGTGCCGCATGTGCCATCCCCGTGGATGTGCACGTAATCCAGGCACAGCTGTCCACTGAGATGGAGGCAGCCCCAGACTGAGGGACAGGATCCTTGAGTCGATCCCTGCTGTGGCTGACCCAGGAAGGTCATTTCTGTCTTCCTCATCTCTGCGTCCTCACTCATGGCTCACACAGAGCATTTGGACTCAGTGACATCTAAAGTTCAGCACAGGCTGGACAATTTCTGAGTAGCAGAAGCTCTAGCCTGCAAGAATCAAGTGGAGCTGTGGGCATCTGGACAGGATGGTTTTTGGGGGGTCTGTGGGTCTAGGGAGGAGAAACGCACTTCACTCTGTCTCGACCGTTGGGGAAAGGAGAGGAAACTGGCTGACTTGGAACTGTAAGGCTCAGCAGTCTCTGCTGTCACACTCTAGGTAGAAAAATTGCCAGACACAGGTCACACAGAGCCAGTGTCCCACAGGAGGGAGGCAAGTAAGGAGCAGCAAGGCCTTGTGCCTCCAAACCAACTGGAAAGCTTCAAAGCTCCCAGGCTGAGAACTGGGACTGTTAACACTGAGGAACATTCTTGCCACGGCAAGAAAGGAGCCAAGGCCAGGCACGGTGGCTCACGCCTGTAATCTCAGCACTTTGGGAGGCTGAGGCAGGTGGATCATTTGAGATTAGGAGTTTGAGGCCAGCTTGGCTAACATGTTGAGACCCCATCTCTACTAAAAATACAAAAATTAGCTGGGCATGGTAGCGTGTGCCTGTAATCCCAGCAACTTGGGCGGCTGAGGCAGGAGAATTGCTTGAATCCAGGAGACAGAGGTTGCAGTGAGCCAGGATTGCACCACTGCACTCCAGCCTGGGCAACAAAGCAGAGAGAAAAAAAGAAAGGAGCCAGGAGAAATCTACAGGTCTGCACCCACTCAGGCCGTGGAAGGGATGGCTATAGGGTGCCACTGGGGCTATGAGGTCCCCTGGGCAGCTCAGCCGACAGAACCTTTGGCAGCAGCCTAGCTCTGGCATCTGGGCCTTGGATTTGCAGGACCAGAAGCCCACCACCACTGGGGTGGGGGGTGTGAAGGTACTTACTTGGACCAGCCAAGTGAGCCAAAGGCCAAGCATATATTTCCAAGGAGGGTGTGACCACTTAAGCAGGCTCCTGCTGGCCTATGGGTGAGCATAGCTGGGGTGGCCTGGTCTCCTGGGCTCCTTAGGTTGGCAGAGAGCTGCAACTTCATAGGCCTTCAGGGGTGGCCCTGAGGTGGGTAAGCAGTTCTCTCTCTGGGGCAGTGGTCAGAGGCTTGTGTCCTGGACATCCAGGTGCTTTGTGGGTAATTAGGACCCACAGGGTTTTCCTGCATAGGGTGCTGACAGTGCCAGTAAGCGCAGCTCTTTGAGCCCAAAGAATCCTCAAGGATCAGGGCAGGCAGTCTCACCAGCCTCTGATTGTCATAGCACTATCACATGACACTCCAGGGACCTCTTGGTATGCACACAAGCACTTCCTGGGGGGTTGGGGGGTGACAGGGTAAGGCTCAGCTTAGTGAGGAACCTCCATGCTCAGGACCTGAGTGTTTTTACCTGTCAGACATGGCAGTATCCATCTGATGGGGCTTTGGAGAGGGCTGGCACAGATACAGGCACAGAGTGCAGGGCATCGTGTGGTGCTGGGAGGGGGACCAAGGGAGCTGGAACCCACAAGGCCTTGGAGCCCAGCTGGGAGCAACATTCTCCCAGGGAAGTCTCCCCAGAGGCTTTACTCAGCAGAGGCTTAGCACAGCAGCCCTGAGCCCCCCTCTTCCACCACAGGACTCCCTCCTGCTGTGATAGCCAGGCACTGGGACCCCAAGCTGCCCAGCCCATTCTGAGCCTCAGTGTGTTCATCTGTGCTGGTAGGTGGAGTGATGCCTGCAGATCCCTTCTTTGGCAACGTGTCTGAGAGAGCACCTATCCACCCTGCTCTTTGTGTGGGAAGGCATGCACGCTAGGGAGAGCTAGGTGCTGCCCCTGATGGACCTGGAGGCCTCTGGGATGCAGGGGACTAGTTTCCACAGACAACACAGTTTCTTCCTGGCCTGGGTGTGATGAGCAGATGTTCTCAGCTTCCTTTGGTCCAATTTGATCTTACAGGAAGTAGATAAGGTATGAAGTAAGGTCATGAGCTGTGCAAGGTGTGAGTGTCGCTTTGGTCCTCGTGTCTGCGCCAGCCCTGTGGATCGACAACTGGGAAGAGTGGCCCAACTAGCTCTGGAGCCAGTCAGGCCTTGGGGACAGGTCCCAGCCATAGTGGCCTTATTGCTGTGTGACTGCACCAGTGTCCAGTCTTTCTGAACCTGTCCCTATGCGTGTCTGTCAAATGACTATATGAATGTAGGTAGATGGCAAGGGGCTGTTGTGGCTTGAGCAACATGCAGATTTAGAACTCCTTGCTTAAGACCGTGACCATGGTGAGGAGCCCCTTGTCCTCACACAGCCTTGAGGTGGCTTGTGCTCATTGTGACTCCCCTGCAAGTGAATGATCTCTAGGTACCCCAGCCTGCTTCTTCTATGTCCCCAGCAGCAAGTCCAGTGCCTGGGAGGGAGCAGTATCCCTCGAGGAGATCCTGAGGCACTGCCTCTTGAGTTCCTCCTGGAGGGAAGGAAGGAGGGCAGAGAGTGTGACATTACCCAGGCTGAAGGGGCAGGTTGGACCTGAGGCTGATTTGGACTAGGGGTACCTGGAAGGGGCACAGAGTAAGCCTCGGAACGCTGGCTCCAGGAGCCAGCCCAGGGGTAGGCCAGGTGGAAACCAGCCAGCTCAGAGAGGAGATGTCACTAGGACAGGTGTCAGCAGGATAGGGGCCAAATGGGTCTGAGGCCCCTGGGTGTCTGTGGAGGGTGGAACGGCGCTATGTGATAAGAGAGAAGCTCATGGGGGAAAGGGTTGGGGGTGGGTAAGCCAGGGCTTGGGGCAGCATCTCTCTCATCTAGCCCGTGCAGGTTGGCCCATCCCTGCCTTTCCTTGGCCTCCCCTCAGCTGGAGTGGGAGGAGCAGCCGGGAGTTGGTAGACTGTCCCAGTGCAGCCTACCTTCATGGGAAATCAGGATGCTGTGTGCACACTGGAGCTGTGAGTGCCAGGGGCATGGCCGGACGCTGTGAGTGAGGCCCTCCCCTCCTGAGCCTGTTTCTCATCTGTAGCAGGGTACAGTACCCGCTTCCAGGCAGGAGAGCAACCCTCCCTGAGCTCTGCAAAGCTGCTCATGTCCTGGGGATGGAGTACTGTTGCTGTTCTTGGAATACTGAAGCTGGGGGAAGGGGTGTCCTGAGAGCTGCCTGGCTTCCGCCCAGCCCTACTACTCCCAACCCTACCCCTCAAACCCAGTGCTTTCTCTCTGGGCCTCACAGCCTAGCTGGAAAATGAGGCCCCTTCCAGCTGTAAAACCCACTCACCATGGCATCTCTTTTTTGCCCTCCGCCCTGAGGACATTACTCCAGCGGTCTTCACTGCAGCCCCCCTGCCCAACTGTAACAGCAAGGACAGCTCGGCTGTGGCCAGTCGTTTCCCCCACACACCTACACTTCTGCCTGCCACAGGGCACTACTGGCACAACTCCAGGGGGCGCCATTCACCTAGGCACCACCTGCAGAGGGGGGGATAACCCTCACACACAGTTGGCCACTGCCATCCCGGCCTGCCACACTCCTGGACACCCCTACACCATGCTCTCTGGGCCCCCACAGCTTCCTGCAGTGAGAGCTGCACCCGCTTTGCCCGGCAGCGGTCCACAGCCCGCCACCAGCGGCCAGTCCAGGGAACCGGAGAGGATTGGCCGGCAAAAGTCAGTTGCGCTCCTGGGCCCGCTTCCAGGCGAGTGCCGGCGCCCCGTCCGGCCGCGCCTGCCCCGCCCCGGCCCGCCGCGAGCGAGAGAGTGAACGAGCCTCCGCGGCCATGGCCCGGCGCCCGCTCTAGCTCCACTGCACAGATGCCACGGCGGAGCCGGCGGGTAGGAACTTGGCGGGGGCGGGGGCCGGGACTAGGGCCGGGGCTGGGGCTGCACGACCGCCTCGCCTCCGCTGCCCGCCTGGGTCTCCACTTTGCTGCGCTTTTGCTCAATCTTCCCCTGGTGGGCTCTGGCGGCCGCCCCCCGCCTCGGCGCACCAGGCGCAGCAGGAAGCCCGTGGGCTGTGGTTTCCCCGGCGCCCCCGCGGAGGAAATCGGTCGGCGGCGGGGTGCTGCGCCCCCATGCCCAGGGCGGGCTGGCACCCAGTTCAGCGTCAGGTGGGCGGCCAGGCCGGCTTGGGCGGCGGCGCGCGGGGGCGGCAGGCGCTGGTGAAGCCCGCACACGCGCCAGCGCATCCAGCCCTACCAAGCCCGGGGCTGGGAGCTGGCTCGTGGGGGCGTGCGCTGCGCGAAAGCGAAAGCCGCCCGCCAGAGCAACTTTGCGGCGGAAGGCGCCGACGAGGAGCTGTGCCGTGCCGCTCTTGGGGATGGTGAGCTGGCCGCCCGGCCGGGTGGGCAGCGCGTCCGGGCGCGGTGCTTCCCTAGCTGTAAATAGGTGCTGTGCGGGGACAGGAAGATGGTTCCGGCCCTTTACAAGCACCGGCCCGTTATGTGCGCTGGGCTAGGACCTTGCCCCGCAGCGGAGTGGGAGGAGGAGTGGGGTTAGGGGTAACGGTTGCATGGGATGGGGGGTGGGCACCGAGCCCACAGCAGAGTTGGCGGCGTGGCTCTCCCATGCACTTGGTTGTTTGTCGTTTCTGCTTTTCCCGGGAGGGGGAGGGGAGGAACAGCCCGGCAGTTCTGGGGACCTTAGCGCTCGACGTCTTATTTGGCAGGAGAGGCTGGAAACGAGCGGGCGCCAGCTGCAGGCAAATTGCAGGCTTTCCCAGCCCTTGCCTGCAGAGAGAATCATTACCTGTGGATGGCGCGGGGAATCCCTTGCCCTCAGTAGCCCTGCCTGGAGAGACAGGACCGCGTTGTTGGGGGTGGGGTGTAGGAGTGGGCGGAGGCCAGGGCGCCCCTGGTGGCCTGTGTACAACCCTGCGGCCAGAGAGGCCCGCCCTGATAGGTTTGTGGTAGAAGCTGCAGGAACTTCCTGTCCCTAGGGGTGTTCAACCTGGCCTGCTTCTGGGGCCCCTTTCCTCCCAACCTTAGGGGAGGAACAGGACTGCGGGAGGGGCCAGGCCCTCACCTCCTCAGGGCATCAGGAAGATAGGGAGCTGCTGGTCTGGAAACTCAGTCCTACCTCTAAAGGCTTCGGGACTCCTGAGTAGGGAGGCTCCAGAAGGGGCAATCTGGGCCAGGGCTCGGAGGGGTGCTGCCCAGCCGGCCTGGCTCTGTCTGTGATGCTCATCTTCCTTAAGGACAAGCCGGGTAGAGTGCAAAGAGCATGATAGGCTTAGTTCGGCTGTAGTCTTGGCTCCCTGCTGGCTGGCTGCCCTGGAACAAGTCTCTCCCCCAGCAAGGTGTAAGTGAAATCATATGTTAAAGGAGCTGGGCAGGCAGCCTGTGAAGACGGTTGGCCCCGGGAGATGAAGTTTGCCCTACACGCCCCACGCCATCCCCTCCTTTTCCTCCAAGCTGTTTCGCCGTTTTGGTGACTTGTGTGGGTTTGTGGGTAACAGGGGTCTCCCCAGGACTGTGGAGGATTTTGGTATTTTCCCGACAGCTGCTCCTGACCTCAGGGCCAGATTCCATCCCCTTCCTGGCTCCGCTTGAGGTGCTTAAGAATAGGCTGGAACCAGGAGAAAGTTTTTATGCTTCTCTGGGGGGCGGGGAGGCCCCTAATCTCCTCTCCCAGCAGCCCTCTCTGCTGAGAGGCTCCATCGCTTTCTAGCTGCAGCCACCCACTCAGCAGCTGGCCCTCAGCTCAATGCAGTCTGCTCCTACACCCTGTGCCCACTGCTCTTGGGAATGGGATGCCAACAGGCTCCCCGCCCTCGCCTGTTCCGAGCACTGAGTCACCACGACACCCGTGCCACGGGGGATGCTGGAGGAATCCCTCCACCAGGGGAACGGGCTCTCCCTTGGTTGCTCACAGTGTCGTGTTTTCTGTGAACAGAGCTGGCAGAGCGGAGCTCCTCCAGGAAGCCTGCCCACCCGTCTTACCACGGGCATACAGGGCTGGCTTGGGGCTAGGAGGGCCCAGGAAGATAGGACACTCACCCACCGTGTCAACTCCGGCACCCAGGACCTGCCTCCTGGAGACCAGCCTGCTGCTGTGTGCCCACTCTCGTGGTCCCCTCTGGGTGATCTATCTTGAAGAGAGGGAGAAAAGCTTTGTGGAGAAGTATGTTCAGCCCAGCATTCTTCATCAGAATCCTTAAGTCCCAGAGCCAGATGCTCACCAGTAGCCCACTTCACTGTGCAGTGGTCATTTTGAATGATGTTTTTGGTCATGCGGGAAAATACATGTACTCTGTGGTCAAAATACATGTACTGTATTTGCTGAGTGAAAAGTCAGGATTAAAATTACACACTTTCTGCTCAGGATGCTGCGGGTGATGGGGGAGACTCTGAGGGAGTCACTACTATACCCTTGACTCGGCTGCCCATTTCCTCATCTGCTTGGCCGACGCTTCTTCCTCTGGCACCAGCTGCATCCTGGTTTTTTTCTGGCTTTCTTCAAAAACCCTCCACATCTTTTGCTCTCCTAGCCCATTATTTCTTGTTCCAGCCTCTCTCCTGTCCCCTCACCCTGGATCACTGGGAAGTTGGGCTTCCCCAGCATCCTTGAAAGGGATTTATCTGTGGCATAAACTCTCCAGTGCCTACTCAGGGCTAGCCTAGATGTGGCACTAGGAACATGAGGGAGGACAAGACACTTTCCCTGCCCTCTTGGGAATCAGAGTCACCTCAGGGCTACACCAAGGGCAAAGGGATGTGGAGGCCGGGATTTGTGGTTTTTACCTGGAATACTACTTTTCTGGGCAGTCTGCCGGCAGGACGCAGGGGCCCGTGTCTGTCCTGACTCTCTCTGCCTGTGGGCTTCTCTTCCCCCCAGGGGCTTCAGGAGTTCTCTGAGATGTCATCTTGGCTCACAGGTCTTGAGTCTCCCAGGAGGCCAGGCTCTGCTCAGAGGCCTTGAGGTATAGGTGTGAGCCAGAGAGATGCAGCCCTCCTGCCTGCTCCACCCATCTGCTCCACCCTGGGGAGCCCAGAGTCCAGGGGACTGTGGCAGGGCAGCTGTTCCCGTCCAAGACTCAGGCCCTTGAAACTGGCTGCTGACATCAGAAGCTGGGGACAACCCTGCAGGCAGTGTCTGACCAAGCCGGGCCAAGCCCAAGCCCAAGAAGGCCCCTAGCAGACTCAGGCTAGTTTGGATTGGACAACCTGGGTGAGCTGGAGAGGAAAGAGACTGCTGTGTGAAGTAGATGACCACCTGCCCAGCTGTCTGCTTGCTCCCTTGTCAGGCCAGGTGCCCTGGGTCTCCCAGGTGGCTCCTGACACCTCATGGCCTGTTCCCTCTTCAGCACCTCTGTGCAGCGCCCAAGCAGCTCCTTCACAGCCATTCTGGCTACTCCCAAGTATGGTTCCTCCCTCCTCTGCCCTCTTGCTTGAGCCTCACGTGGCATCCCAGCTAGGCATGGCCCTGGGAATGACAGAATGGGGCAGGGGGTTGCATCTGAATCCTGTGGGTGTGGCAGCAGGGGACAGCTGGAAAAGGCCAGCGGAGAGCTTGCTTAGAGGTCATTTCCTGCAACATTGCCCAAGGGACTTAATTATGACAGCCTGAGGCACCCATGGTGCTGGTGGAAGACACTGGCCACCTGCCAGCCACCCCGTCCACAGGCAGGCATTCCAGTGGCAGCCTGCCCCCGCAATGGGCTTTTGCAAGTCTTAAGAGGCACCTTTTCAAAACTGAGGTGAACTGGCATCACTGCATTCTCCATGCTTCCATTTCTACATCTGTAAAACAGGGAGGCTGCCAATTTCTTGTTCCTCTGAGTGTTAAGCAGGGGTGTAGGAAGAGACTTGAGGTGGGCGAGTCTGGCCTCTGAGTCATGTCCCACTTTGTGTCACTAGGCAGCCTTGGCAGGTCACCTGAACTCAGTTTCCCTCTCTGGAAAATGAGGGGTGAGTTGATTACATACTCAGGCTGTCCCTCCCAGTGTAGACGTAGGATGAATCTCTATGTCCCTACTCAGCCCACACCTGACCCTCGTCCACTCTGTGACAAGCTCGTGCCTTGGGTCTGAGTACTGTTCTGACTGGCCTGCTCCTCTTGCTCACCCTTCTTTCTTGCCTTGGAATTTCCAGGGGCACTTGTTTTCGTGAAGAGCCTTTGCCTGTGCCCTAGAAGTGGAGGAAGCTCTAGAAGGAGTCATGACTGAAAGGTGGGGTCCGCAAAGGTGACAGATAGAGCTGGGAACCCTCAGCTCAGGGAGCCTTAGAATAGCCTTGGGCTGTGCCACTAAAAATGGCCCAAACGGTGACCCAGCAGCCAGCAGTGGGGTTTACTATGAGAACCAGAACAGTGTTTGAATTTGTGGCCTCAGGCTGTCGGGCCCCAGGTTGGCCCTGGCTGAGTGAAAGGCTGTGTCTGGCAGAAAAGAGAGCCTGTGCCCCTCCAGGAGTAAGCTCCCCTGAGACCACAGTGTGCTGGAGACAGCATGAGCCACGAGCCATGGGCCTGGGCATGGCCTTGGCCTGTTGGCCGGGAATAGCAGTGTTCTATAACGTCAGGGACACTTGTCACCTCTAAGTGGTGCCACCTGCCAAGATTGCACAGCCTTCCTGCCCCCAGGCACTTCACCCTGCTTCCCAGCCCCCTCATAAATGGACAGGGCAAGAGCACAGGCTATCCCAGCAGCATCCTACCACCTCCACTTAACCAGCTCTCAGTTCCCCCGGGAAAGTCTTCGTGGGTTCCCAAATCATAGCAATCATGCACTCCCTCTGTGTACCCCTAGGCTCACTCTACCATGGGACTCAGCATTTGAGGCTCTGTTTCCTCAAGAGCAGTGGGAAGACAACCAAGTCTTAAGGCTGTAGGCAGGGTTTGGTAACTTGTATCAGGCACTCAGCTTAGGGTCTGGGGCTTCATAAATTATTCAGATTGTTAAAATCTGTCTCTGTGACCTCATCTGCCAGTGAGGAGCCTAGAGCCGTTCTGAAGGGTTGGGGGATTGACTGAGATGCTTGGAAAGAGATGCTTGGCACGGAGGGGAAGCCTTAAGCACAATCTCAGTGTCTTTAAGTCCTCAGAGGCTACTGGTATGCACCCCCAGCTGCCCTCAACTCTGTAAGCAGGCATTATCCCAGCCACTCTGGCCATCAGGGAACTCAGCCCTGGTGACACCAGGGCCCAGGAATCAAGTGGGGCAAATCTGAAGACAGCAAGTGTGCCTGTGGAGCTGGGAGAGGCGAGTCAAGGGGTACGGCCAGAGCAGCAGGACCCAGGGCTGAGGGAGAACTAGGAGAGGGCCAGAGGAGACCCTCCTCGCGGCGCCCCTGCTTCTCTCAGCTGCTACTTATGGCCCCTGCCCATCTATGATCCTGCCTCTGCCTTTCCCTCAGATGCCATGGGAGTGTTGGCCTGGTGCTGGCTCCCTCCACCTGCCCTCAGCCAGGCCTCTTGGTCACTGCTGCCCATGCCCTTCTTTTCTGTCCCTGGCTTAGCTTTACCCAAGCTCACCCTTGGCACATTCTCCACACCCTCCCTGAGGCCCGAACATGAGCCCCTGGGCTGAATGCAGTGGGGCTTCTGCTGTTGCAGTTGGAACCTGACCATTTCCCTTCCTCCTGTGTGGGCCATGGTGAGGAAAACCAGGTGAAGCAGGGGCCATCCCTTGCACCTGTCCCACTCCAGGAGACCCTCCTCAGCACCCTGGTTCTCTAGGAGCTTCATAGCTCTCCACAGGCCCGGTGTTAGAGAGACAGTGGAGGGAGAGGGCTGCTGTGGCTACTGCCCCTCTGTGGGGAACCGCCGTGTCCAGGTCATCCTGGGGCTGCCAGTATCATCCTTCTCATTGGGTCTCTTGCTGCAAACACAGAAGCCCAGCTCCACCTGGTGTAGGCAGAAAGCCAGTTGGCTTGCTACCACCCTGCTGGCTCGTGACTCTGCCTGGTGGCTTCACTCTTCATACCAGCTTTCTCTGGAGGCCAGCCTCATGGCCACAGGAAGTCCCCTCACCCTTTGGGAAGTATGTCCATCTGCATACCGCCCCAGGCCACAGAGAAGACGGGTTATTCCTAAAGGCTCTCATTAGGAGGGGAAGCCTGACTGGGATCCTGGGGCCCATCTGCTGGCTGAATTCCCATGGCTGGCGGTGGGTCTCAGGCCTGGCCAAGCAGGCAAGGGGGCCAATCCTGGGGGCAGGGAAAGGACAAGCCCACAACAGAAGGGGCTTCTGGGAATAGTGCCCAGTGCAAGGTAAATAAAGATAGGAGTCCCCATACTGGGGCATGTGAATGAAGATACGGTGAAGAGATGAACAAGGGCACACTAGCTGGCCTGACCCTGCCTGGGAAACGTGCCCTTCAGCACACTGTTACCAGAAAAAGGCCAAGCAAGATGCCAAAATGAAACCAGAGCACATGCAAATGTAAAATGCTGCCTTTCAAGCCTCTCAGGGCTGGCTGGGGAAGTTTTGAGAGTCACGATAGCATGGGGGTGGCCAAGCGGGCGGCGGCGTGTATGGTTCCCTTCTGATTTTCCGTGGACTCACTGCCTGATTTGTTTGGTCTTCCATCCTTTCTGAGATCAGCGGTGTTATGTTACGAAAGGAAACGGAAGGGAGATAGGGATCCAAACTGTGCTGGCGTGTGTGATGCAAATGAGACCCTTCCTCACAGGTGTGTCTGTTGGTGTCTAGGTGCCCTGGGAGGTGCAGGGATGGGAGGGTCTTCAGCGGGACATACTGCTGCAGCGGATGGAGACCGAGGAGACAGTGTCTGCCCACTCTGGCGCCTACTGTAGACAGACCCTGTCTGTCGGAAAGCAGGTGTCTTTTCATAAGCTGCTTCAGGATCCACGTCTGCGTGGTAGGAAGATGCAGCATTGATGTTTGCTGCCCTGGATGTGGATAGCTTCAGTGCCCTGGTTTTGTCCTCTTCAGGCACTGCCAGGAGGTAGAAGGTGGCTGCTGGCCTCCACACAGTCCCCCAGCCTGCGGGTGGACCCTCCATGTCACAACAGGAGCCAGTGTAGAGGCCACAGGGGCTCAAGGCTGTGAGTTTTAAGCTCCTCTCAGGCCTTAACAGCTCAGGGCTGGAGGTGCCCTGACTTCCCTCCCAGGGCTGCTAGAGCAGGGTGGGCCCACACCTGTGTACAGATACTGTGGACAATCAGCAAGGACCCATAGGGACAGGGCCCTCAGAGGGGCACCACCTAGACATCCTGCAGTGGTCCCTGTAGCTGGGGGCCCAGGTCCCCAGAATCCTGTACTGCAGCATGATGTGGGCCAGGCCCCATGCCAAGGAGAAAGCGACGTCACTCATAACCTTGGTCCATTCTGGGCAGCAGTTTCTTCAGCGTGTTGGCTGCAGGGACCCATCTGGGAGCCAGTTCACTTATTCTAGGCCCCTGAGGTCCCACCCCAGAGATGGGCCTCCTTGATGCCTGTTTCCTCATCACTCACTCCCTCCATCATCTGTGCTTTCCCCACACCCTGCCTGGACCCCGAGTAGGTGTCAGATGCCATGCTGGTCACTAGGACACTGCAGGGAACCAGACCCTGGAGCTAGTGATAGGTAGGGGGTGCCCAGTGCCGCAGCAGGTAAAGCAGGGACCAAGGGAGATGATGGGGGGTGCTCCCCAAAGTCAACTTTGCCCTGGTTAAGCCTTCAAAGAGGAGTGGGGCAGGATGGCAAGAAGTGGGAAGAGGGAGGGGGACCCCAGGCATCCCAGGAGCTGCAGATGATTCTCTGGGCACTGCTGGAGAGAGTGGGTGAGGGCAGAGCCTGGCCAGAGCTTCCCTGCAGCCTGCTTTGACTCAGCAGTTCCACCTCTAACAAATGGTCTGGTGGCTGGGTAAGCACCTGTGCAGGGAGGTGTACACACTGGGCCTCTCACTGTCTGTCTTCACGTTTGATCAGGCCCCACCTGAGTGCATCCTATAGGAGACAGGTCCAGCAAACATATGAGATAAAGCCATACAAAAGAGGAGGCTGCAGGGCAGTGGGTCTGTCGATCATTTGCTGCCACTCATGAGAAGGAAGGGGGTGGGGATACACTTCTGTCCTCCTTGGGACAGTGAGAGGGGTCCAAGAAGCCCCTGGCTGGGCAGTGTCCCCTTTGGCACTGTGGCAGTTTTCAGGGGACACCAGACAGGGTGTCCCCGAGGCTCCTGCCACAACCACCCCCCTCACACACCTGTGCCGTCCATCCCACAGGGCATCTGGCGGATCCCCGTGGACGAGATTGACCGGCCGGGCAGCTTTGCCTGGCACATGAACCGCTCCATCGTGCTGCTGCTCAAGGTGCTGGCCCAGCTGCGGGACCACAGCACCCTGCTGAAGGTGTCCTCCATGCTTCAGCGGACCCCAGACCAGGGCAAGTGAGTGCAGCCACCCTGGACACAGCCTGGCATGCTGTGTGGGTCAGGGGCACACCCACCCCAGGCAGCCTCTCCACTGCTCTGGCCCCGCTGTGAGGACCACTGGCTGGGAGCCTGGACCAGCCCTTCATTCTCCTTGGGGGCCTCTCTGTCCCAGTGTCTAGAACCTAAACAACACTTCCCGCCCCCAGGCACCCTGGAACAGACACAGCCTGTCCCCACTGATCCTGGTTCCACGTTGAGACTCTGGACTACCCAGCCTTTCCTTTCCTCCTGCTTCCCCCAACTCAGGGCTCTCGGGGTGCTGTCAGGTTGTAGGGAAAACAGATGTTCAGAAGATAGCTGTGGTTCCCCAGACAAAGGCCAGTAACAGTGGGGTGAGCGACAGGGGTGCCTGGGCCTCAGTGGTAAATAGGGAGCTCTCTGCCAGAAAGGGCAGGACAGACAACAGAGCCATCTGTTACAGCTGCCATTTACAGAGGATGTTGGGGGGATCCTGGAAGAGACGCAGCTCAGATGTAGATGGGCCTGGCCTGGAGGCCTCACCCCATCAGGTGGGCTGAGCCTCCTCCCATGCCTGCACTGTCTCACCCTCTGGCTGTCTCACTCACCTACCACTTGCCAGCTGATGTGCCAGGAGTTCAGGGGCCTCCAGCTGGGGCCTGGGGCACCCTGGAGCCAGACCTGAGGGAGCAGCTATAGGCTGCTGAGCACAGCACACAGGGTGGGCCCACTGCAGAGGGCCCAAGGGCAACAGGCTGGTGATGGGTCAGGGGTCTAGTGGCTCTGGATAGAGGGAGCTCAGGGGAAGCTTCTAGGGGAGCAGCCCCAACAGATGGTTAGTTGGGACACTGAGGAACCAACAGGCATCCTCAAGGCAGGGATGGGCAGTGGCCACCATCCAGCAGTGCCATGTGGTGTCAGATGCCCTCCTGTCCTCTCTGACTACCCCTGTATGACCGCAGGAAGTATCTGCGAGATGCTGACCGCCAGGTCCTGGCTCAGCGGGCCTTCATCCTCACTGTGAAGGTGCTGGAAGACACGCTGAACGAGCTCGCAGAGGTATGCCACCTGTGTCCTCCTCTCCTCCACGGCCCATGAACACACTTCCAAGCCCTTCCCAGGTGGTGGGCCCGATCCCACTGTTTGCACACCCATAGGCAGGATGTGCTTAAGGGTCCCCATCTGTGAGGTAGCACCCATCCTGTCTCTTCCTAGGCAGGGAAGGTCAGCCGTGGTAATGAATGCACATGAATTCAGTGAGGCATGGATGCACTTGGTGATTAGTAAGAGCCATAGTGACTCCACGAAACTGAGCTCCCCAAGGGCTGTACCACCCAGGGCGGGGTCCCAAGCCCTCTCCCTGGCAGGCTGACCAAGGCCTGTGAGAACACCATGTGTGTGCATCGTCCCTTTTCAGCCTTGAGGCAGGTGCAGCAGTGCCTCCTTCTCACAGCTGAGCACCTGGAGGAGGCCAGGGAGGTTAAGCAGCCAGCCTAGGAGGTGGGGCTATTGGGAGTTGAGCCAGGACTGCCTCCAAAGCTTATGCCTGGTAGGGCTGGCTATGGCTTGGTACAGGGCATCAGCTTGAGCCTGTTGGGGAGGAGTCCTTGCCAGCCCCCAACCCAGGCCTCGTGCATTAAGAGCCAGGAAGACTTGGCTCTGCAGCAAACACGCTTGGTGGCCCTGGGCAGGTCCCCTCCCATAAAATGCCCAGAGCTGCCCAGAGTTCACATCATGAAGTCAAAGGGGAGCTGGGCAATGCTGCCCCAGCTCAGCCCAGGCCTGTTATTCAGAAGCAGTGCCACCTCCAGAGTCCCGTCAGCCCCTTGCTACCTGGGAGAGTGTGGTGGGGCAGCCAGAGGTACAGAGGAGGGAAGACCTTTCTCAGGCAGGTCTCTGGGCCCAGTATCCTTCTCTGATAACTGAGACACAGCCCTGGCCAGCTGGCAGATGTCCGGAGCCACACAGATGTCAGGTGGGAGAGGCCCAGGTTGGGCTCACCAGCCCCCAGAGGTGACTCATTGCAGTGGAGACACCAACGACACAGCATCTTACCTTTGGTTTCTTTGTAGGGGTCAGAACGCCCAGGGCCCAAGGTCTGTGGCCTCCCCAGAGCCAGGATGACCACCGATGTCTCACACAAGGCCAGTCCTGAGGATGGCCAGGAGGGCCTCCCCCAGCCGAAGAAGCCCCCTCTGGCTGATGGCTCAGGGCCAGGGCCCGAGCCAGGGGGCAAAGTGGGCCTCCTCAACCACCGGCCTGTGGCCATGGATGCAGGAGACAGTGCAGACCAAAGCGGGGAGCGGAAGGACAAGGAGAGCCCCCGGGCAGGGCCCACTGAGCCCATGGACACAAGCGAGGCCACTGTTCGCCACTCAGACTTGGAGCGGACACCGCCCCTGCTGCCAGGTCGCCCCGCAAGGGACCAGGGCCCCGAGAGCCGGCCCACTGAGCTGTCCCTGGAGGAGCTGAGCATCAGTGCCCGGCAGCAGCCCACCCCACTCACCCCAGCCCAGCCAGCCCTTGCCCCCGCCACCACCACAGGGACCAGGGCAGGGGGCCACCCCGAGGAGCCGCTCTCCCGGCTCAGCCGCAAGAGGAAGCTCCTAGAGGACACGGAGTCAGGCAAGACACTTCTGCTGGATGCCTACCGTGTGTGGCAGCAGGGCCAGAAGGGTGTGGCCTATGACCTGGGCCGTGTGGAGAGGATCATGTCGGAGACCTACATGCTCATCAAGCAGGTGGGCGGCAGGCAGAGGCCTGGGGGCACTAGTCTGCTGGCAGCATCCCCACTCTTGCCTTTCTATCCTCAAGGAGGGTCTCCCGGGCCTGCCCTTGGGGCGGGTTTTAGGTGTTGTTCCCACCCCATCCCTGCTGTTCACTTCTGCAATGAGCTTTAAAAAGTCGATATTCAACCTGGAAGGAAGTGAGAGCCCATCACAGAAACCTTATCACAACCGGCGCGGGGAGTCTGGACCGCTGCTCCCACCACTGTGCTGGGCCTCTGGATACATCTTAGGGCATTTCCTTCAACACTTCTGTGGCTGTCATCTAAAGATGGCTGCATTTTGCCTTCTTTTTTTAAACATTTTATTTTAATGTATCAAGCATTTTCCTTTTTCTCCATTTAAAATTATTCCCATAGGAAGAATCTCCAAAACTTTACTGACTGGCTCAGATGGGATGACCATCCCTGACATACAGTATTCCCTCTATTCATGTCAGTTTGCAATGCACCCCACCCCCAACTGCCCCATATCATAGGGACCTTGGGCACTGAATCCCTAGACACACTTGACACAGCATGGGGCTATCACCATCAGGCCTGGGATTCCGAAAGGCCTCTCCCACTCTAATCACGGCCCTCCATCCTGCCCACTTAAGGGGCAGGTTCTAGCTCAGAAGACTCCCCTCATCCCCTAGCAACTGAGCCTCAGCTGAATTTGAAGGCTTGGTTGGAGCCCTGAGTCTGCCTGCCAGCCTCAGCTTGTGAGGATGTAAGTAACTCAGCCATAGAAATGAACTTGGTATAGCCAGATGGGCTCAGAGGAACGGCTGGGTCCAGTTCTGGCACCAGTACCTGGTGATGTGGCACCTGAGCAGGCACCCCCACCTGGGAGATGGATGGGCACCTGCCCCTGCTACCCATGAAAAGCTGGGAGGTAGGGGTCTAGATGCGACAGCAGTGGGGACGGCTGGCTATTCAGCAGAGTCTGGGGTGGTGGGGGGCACCCGGGCTACAGGGCATGCCCCCTACCTAGGCTGGTCTGTGCTACATACACAGACAGGGCTGGGGGAGGCTAACCACAATGGCCTGCGCCCCCTGACCTCCGGCATCTCCCTGTTAAGGTGGATGAGGAGGCTGCGCTGGAGCAGGCTGTGAAGTTCTGCCAGGTCCATCTTGGGGCTGCCGCCCAGAGACAGGTAAGCCCAATTTAGCCTGTGCCAGCCTTATCTTGCGGAGCCTGCTCCATATCAAGGCCCTAGGATGCAGGCTGAGAAGCAGATCCACTCTTGGGACTGTTGTTGTGGTCAGCTTGGGCTGAGGGGAGATGAGCAGGGGGCAGCTGAGGCTCCAGCCTGTGGCCATAGTGGGCAGGAACTTGACAGGGCCCAGACCCCAGTTCGGACATGCTGAGGGGTCCCCTCACCTCAGCCACCTTTTCTGTAACAAGGAGGATGGCCCCTAGCCAGCTGACCTCAACTGGGAAGGTCATTCCGTTTGGAACAGAAATAGAAGCAGCAATGTTAGAGCCAGGCTGGTTAGGAGCCAGGTGGCGGGGGAAGGTGGAGATGCAGCCTATACAGGGACTGCCCCACCTCCCCCCGACCCCAGGGGAGGACTTGTAGGGAGCAAGGTGTCCTAAGAGAGGGTAGGCAGGAGTCCTGGAGTTTATTAAGCAGGGAGGAAGCAAGGCAGCAACACTCCTGAGTGGGGAAGATGGAGTTGGTGCAAGGTCCAGGCCAGGGCTGGTGGGGGTGGGGTCCAAGATATGGCAGGGAGTAGGGAGTTGGGGAGGCCCCTCCTGGGAGGACCCCAAGCCAGAGGTGGGAGGGCTGGGATCAGAATTCAGTGAGAGGGGCCGGGCGCGGTGGCTCACGCTTGTAATCCCAGCACTTTGGGAGGCCGAGGCGGGCGGATCACGAGGTCAGGAGATCGAGACCATGGTGAAACCCCGTCTCTACTAAAAATACAAAAAATTAGCCGGGCGTGGTGGCGGGCGCCTGTAGTCCCAGCTACTCGGAGAGGCTGAGGCAGGAGAATGGCGTGAACCCGGGAGGCGGAGCTTGCAGTGAGCGGAGATCGCGCCACCGCACTCCAGCCTGGGTGAAAGAGCGAGACTCCGTCTCAAAAAAAAAAAAAACAAAAACAAGAATTCAATGAGAGGATGTGGCAGGGAGGGGCAGGCATGGCAGGCAGAGACAGCAGGTGTGCCCTGTCTAAAACAGGTGCCCTGTCTACCTGTAAAAACAGGTAGCCTCCAAGCCAGAGGGTAGGTGGCATGCCATTTGAGTAGGTGCAGCCTCTTGTCCCGAGGTGTGTCCCGATGTCCCTGGTAGCCTCGTCCCATGTCCCTTTGTTCCAGGTCCCCTAGCAGAGGGCTGGTAGCTGCCTTTGGGGTCCAGACAGGCTTTTTCTCAGTGGAATGGGGCCTCAGACCCCCACCACCTGCCTGGGCTATTACGTCTGTGGAAGCCCAGGAGGTTCAGCTTTGACCAAGCAGGCTGTGGGCCAGACGAGGCATACTGTGGGGAGTAGGTGGGCCTGGTCCCCAGCTAAGGGCCAGAGTCCATGGCAGGGAGTGCCCCAACCCCCAGCAGTCCCCACCATTTCATTGTCCAGCTGGGCAGAGTGCATAGCACAGCTGCCTGGGCCCCAGTGCTGGGTGCAGGCCCAGGCCCAGGTCCACCAGGGTGCCCCTGCCTCCTTCACTGGCCCAGGTGGAGCAGGTGGACATGGGAGTGGTGACCACTCAGGAGACAGGAGGGCTATTTCTGCTTTTGACGTCCTTAAAAGATAGACCCACACAGGAAACACCCCCACAACCCCACACTGTAGCGTGAGAAGAAAGGGGTACTGAGCTGGCAGGAGCCAGGGCTGGGCCAGACCCCATTTTGCCAAGGCACATGCATATTGGGGCCCCTGAAGGCTGGGTGAGCAGAGATTTCCGTCAGAGACCTTGGAAGACACAGCCTGGGTTATGGGGGTGGCCAGAGCCAGGGGACCCAGGTCCTTACCTTTCAGGTTGTCTGCTGCTGGGCAACGCCAGTCCAGGCCCCAGCAGTCCCCTCCCAGCGTGTGGAGGGGAGTGGCGGGGAGGAGGCCCCAGTGACCCTCAGATCTACCTGCCTGCTTCCCAGACCCTGGTGCGGTGGGGGCGCCTTGGTATCTGCCGTGGGCAGATTTGCATTTCCTACCTAGGATTCTTACCCTGGGCCCAGAGAAGATGCCACTGTAGGGGCTGTCTGCCATCCTCTGGTTCTCTCCTCCCTTAAGCCCAATCTTGGAGGCCATTTCCTGCCATTAGAGCCCATAGCTCCCGCCCCTCAGGGAGTGTCCATTTTGCTCACGGCATGTCCTTGTTGCCATGGCAGCCCTGAACCCGCCTGGAGGGTGCTCTGGACATAATTAGAGGCTCAGTGCCCACGGCTGAGGCCCGCTCCTGAGCGAGGACAGGGACACTGCACTCACCTTCCTCCAGCGTGTCTGCTCACGCTGCCAACTAGGCTGCTACAACACCACTGGTACTGCCGCAGGCCCGCAGGGCCCGAGAGACAGGTCTGTCCTCCTGCCCCGCACTCCCACAGGACGGGCTGCCCACAGGACAAGGCTGGGCCCCAGAGCACCGGCCTGGGGCACATCCCAGACACCCAATACGTGGCAGAGTCCACAGGGGCCCGTCCTGAACCATATGTAATTGGGGAACAGGGCATTTTAGCAAAACCAATGTCAGAAGAGACAGAGTCATCGGTGGTAGCAAACTGCTCCCCCCCATGCACTGAGGTACCTACCTGCAGGCGTGTGACTCTTCCACACTCGAGGGGGTGGGGGTGGGGGTGCTGCCAGCCCCATGTGGGCCAGCTCCCACAGTACAGCCGGCCTGGTGCTGGGGAGGGTTGAAGGGTAGGCCCACCCCTCTGCTCAGCTGTGAGAGGCTGCCTCAGGGCTGCCTCACATCACCTCAAGACATGCTGTCAGGGCACTGGAGCCTTCACACCTGTCCCAGGAGGGCTGGCTGGGGGTGGGAGCAAAAGTAGCCCTGTGAAAAGAGCCCCAAAAGGGCCTCGTGGCAGAGGGAATTGTGTGGATGAAGACTCGGAGGCCCCTAGGGCCCGGCTCACCTGGAAATCAAAGGCCCATGGTGGGAGCAGTTGCCAAGGCCAGGCTGCAGGGAGAGGCCAAGCTGGGGGCAGCACTGAGTGCCGTGGCACTAGGTCACAGCGGGCTGTGGTATCAACCCCAGGAAGCAAACTCTTGCAGCATCCCACTAGCTCCCTCAGGACTCTCCCATGAGTGGCCCTTGGGAAGTCACCCTCCAAGACTGACCTCCTCTTCTTGCATTCCCTGGGTTGGGAGCTGCACCTATGCCTAGGGTCCTGCTGGACATACTCCTCCCAGACTGGCACCCTATGGTGTGAGGGCAAGGCCAGCTGGAGGTCTTTCCACTGAGTCCCCACCAGTACGGCCAGGACATTCTCCCAGGGAGGGGTTCCGGGTCTCCTGATGGGGTGCCGCTCTGATGGACCTTGTTGGCAGCATTGTGGGGGCTCAGTGGTGTCATATGGGCAGTGTTGGCAGCCCCAGGCGCACAGGGTGTCCTGTGGGACAGCACTGGTCGGCTGGCGGGCAGAGCAGCATGGGCTCAGGGCTGCCTAGCCAGCCTTTCTCACCTCTTGTTTGTCCTCACAGGCCTCGGGAGACACCCCTACCACTCCAAAGCACCCCAAAGACAGCCGAGAGAACTTCTTTCCTGTGACAGTGGTGCCCACAGCCCCTGACCCTGTGCCAGCTGACTCTGTCCAGCGGCTCAGTGATGCTCACACCAAGCCTCGCCCTGCACTAGCTGCCGCCACAACTATTATCACCTGCCCTCCGTCAGCATCGGCTTCCACCCTGGACCCATCCAAGGACCCTGGGCCTCTCCAGCCACACAGGCCTGAAGCTACCCCCAGCATGGCCTTTCTGGGCCCAGGTGAGTCCCATCCCAGTCCAGAGCTGGGCCCAGGCCCCTGCCACCATCAAGTCCTCCCTGCGGGGAGAGTGTGAGTATTGGTAAGGGAGGCAAGCAGTGCCCTCCCGCCCAGTCGATCCCACAGGGTGGCGGGGCAGGTGACCGCAGGTCCACTCACCAGTCACTGGCAGCCTCGGTGGCCCTGGTCAGCACATCTACCACTCTTAACCTAAACCTGGGTGCCTCAGTCTCCCTGTCTGTGAAAGGGGGTGGTGAGGAGGGAGGGAGTAAACACCATCACAGATGTGTTTGCTGCTGTTTCCTCCCCACAAAGCCTTACAGTAAGTAGGAAGGACGGCTTAGTCAGGTAGGAAAAGGATACTAGCCCACACCAGGCCTCCCTCAGGGCACTGGGAGGGGTCCTGACCTTCAGCATGCTGCAAGGCCACTGGTATCCGGCCTCAGATACTTGTGAGCAGTTCCTGGGTACCAGGCCCTACTGGGTGCGGGGCCAGCAGATCTGCTCAAACCCCATCTTGCCTCATGGGCAAGACAGAAGCCAGCCAGGATGAGGGCAGGGGCAGGTCAGGGGGCTTGTGAAGGAAAACAGAGAGTACAAAGGTGCAGGCAGTAGAGGGCCCTGCTGGCCTCATCAGTGAAAGCTCCTATTCCTTCTAAAACCCAGGATCCATTGGAATGGCAGCCTGCAGACAGCTAAGTCACAGATCCTTCCTGTGGGGAGGAGATGTAGAGGCAGCACTGCTACAGCCAGTGAGTGAGAGGGGAGTAGACAAGGCACCATCCCCCTCGCTGGTCCTGACACCAGCAGCTCTGGCAGCTGCCATTCTGCCAGACTGGGTTCAGCTCAGGCCTGGGCCAGGTTCCACCTGCCACCCAGGGCAGGGGGCCCTTCCCTGTTGGTTCCCAGGACTCTAGGACCATGTGGCCAGGCTCTGAAGGCCCCAGAGATTAGTTAGGGATATTCCCTAACTAATTCGTCTCCCCAGCTGGTGGGGCCCCAGGAGAGACCAGTGTGGTCAGAGGGTTCCCTGTGACCCTGGGGACATCCAGCAATGGACCAGTTTCCCCAACCCTCCCTTTCAGGCCCTCCCCTGCTTCTCCCTCCCTGCCTCAGGGACCCAGCCTGTTTCCTTGCCGCAGACCCTGTACTGGCCCATAGCCTGTGTCACCCCTGGAGGCTCACCTGTCTTCCCAGTTGAATTTCCCACCCATCTGAAAAACGAGACAGCCACTCTGCAGAAGTGCCCAGCAGAAGGCAGGCCTGAGAGCCCCCACAGACTGTGGGCCTGAGTGGAGGTTGAGTTGAGAAGTCTTTCTCAGCTCTTTCCCACGGTGGCTGAAGCAGCAGGTGCAGATGTTTTCACCTGATGCCATCCACACTGCTTTGAGGATTGTGAACATGTAGGCATCCTTAGCCCAGTCAGCCTCGGTTGCACTGGCTGTGGTCCTGTGAGACAAAGAATTACTTCCCTTTGGGTCAGAACCTGTGGCCATTTGTTCCCAGAGGAGCCTGTGAAGGCTTCAGGACAAAGAGCCGTAAAAGAACTGTAGTGCTGGCCAGGCGCGGTGGCTTACGCCTGTAATCCCAGCACTGTGGGAGGCTGAGGCAGGCAGATCATGAGGTCAAGAGATAGAGACCTTCCTGGCTAACATGTTGAAACCCCATCTCTACTAAAAATACAAAAATTAGCTGGGCGTGGTGGTGGGTGCCTGTAATCCCACCTACTCAGGAGGCTGAAGCAGGAGAATCGCTTGAACACGGGAGGCGAAGGTTGCAATGAGCTGACATCACGCCACTGCACTCCAGCCTGGGCGACAGAGCTAGACTCCATCTAAAAAAAACGAACTGCAGTGGTTCTACCAGCATGTGACCTTGGCCATCCCTTTTCTTCTTTCTGCCTCAGTTTCCTGCATAAAATGGATAAGATGAAGATAATAGCGCTGCAGGATTTGGAATGGTGCTTAATATTAAGCAGAGACTTGGTATGGGTTTTTTTTGTTTTTTGTTTTGTTTTGTTTTTTTTATTGGAGACAGGGTTTCCCCATGTTGGCCAGGCTGGTCTTGAACTCCTGACCTCAGGTGATCCGCCCGCCTCAGCCTCCCAAAGTGCTGGGATTACAGGAATGAGCCACCAAGCCCGGCCTGTTTGTTTTGAGACAGGGTTTCACTCTGTTGCCCAGGCTGGAGTGCAGCAGTGCGATCATGGCTCACTGCAGCTTCAACCTCCCTGGGCTCAGGTGATCCTCCTACCTCAGCCTCCGAAGTAACTGAGACTACAAGCATGGGCCACTACGCCTGGCTAATTTTTGTATTTTTTGTAGAGACGGGGTTTCACCATGTTGCCCAAGCTGGTCTTAAACTCCTGGGCTCAGGAGATCCACTTGCCTCGGCCTCCCAAGTGCTGGGACTACAGGTGTGAACCACCATGCCCCACCTGGTGATGGTGACTTCAAGGTGTGGGGGTGATGGGAGCCCAGTGCCGTAATCAATTGGTCAGTGTTGGTAGCTGACTCACTCCCATGAAGACCCAGCTCCTGTCCCTCTGCCTGGGGCTGTCTTGCCTTGTACTGGTCTCATGCTTTCATCTTGTAGTTTTTGAGGGTCAGGAATTTACAGTGGCTTAGCAGGGTGAAGTTGGCTCAGGGTCTCCCACGTGGTTGCAGTCAAGCTATCATCAGTGCATCTGAGCTCCCTTGGGGTGTTGGCAGCCTCAGGTCCTCACTGGTTATTGGCCAGAGGCCTCGGCTCCTCCTGTGGGCCTTTGTATAAAGAGCTGAGTGTCCCTGGGTCATGGTGACTGGTTCTCCCCAGAGCCATTGACCCCACCGAGAGAACACAGAGGAAGCCACGGTGTCTTTTATAACCTAATCTCAGCAGCAACTGAGATCTCTGTAGGCCACACACACTTCCCTGGGGTGTGGGAAGGCCTGGTGGATGCCAGGGCCAGGGGTAGCGGAGTAGGGGGCTAGAGGCTGCCTGCTTTCCCTCTGCCTCCCTGTCCCACCATCAAGCTGGCCAAAGCTGTAATTCACGTCCTTCTCTCCTCTAACTGTTAGATCTAAGAAAGAGGATCTGCTTCCTAGCATACCTTCTTCAGCCTGGAGAGTTGATCCTTTTCTATTCCCATTCCCAAAACCAAATTAAACAGCCTTTTGCCAGGATGGAACTGTTGAATGACACTGGGGGCAGGGGACGAGGAGGTGGAGGCTTGAGACAAGGCCTCAGCCAGCCTGGGGCAGGAGCCTCAGGCAGAGCAGCTGGATGGGGATGGCCATGGCCACTGAGGCCTCTGCCTAGCCCAGCAGTTGCCTGCTGGCCCCAGCTTTCTACCAGGAGCTGTCACTCCTGCTGACCAAGCAGGGGAGCCAGCTCCCGCTGCTGGAGAGGACGGGGGGCCTCCTGGCAGAGGAGCGGGATGGGGAGGTGGGGGCTGGAAAGGCAGTGGTTGATGACGAGCGTGGTGGGAGAGTCCAGGCCTGAGTGAGAAGGTGGGGAGCAGCAAGGGAAGCGAGGGCCGTGTGGAGGGTGGAGGCAGGGCCTGGAGGCCTGGGAACCGGGGACCGATGCTGAGTAATCACCTGGCCAGCAGCCATAGGCACAGCATTTGACCCTCAGGCCCATCCCGGCCTTGGCCCAACTGAGCCCAATTCCTGGCCCCTGCCTCAGGCCAGGGAAGGTGTGGCTGGCTGGGCAGGAGCCACAGTGCCAGCGTCCACTTTGGTCTTAGTTGGGTTGTTTGGGCTTTGGTCCTGACCTGGTTTCTGAATGGTGCTTATATGAGCTGGAGGGAGAGTGGACACCGCCTTCCCATCCCCTCTCACCGCCTTGTGATGGGATCTTAGAGAGGCTGGGCCTCAAAGACTCAGGCGTGGCCCCACTGGGTCAGGTGTACAGCCCTCTCGGGAAGCGGAGGAGCCCTCTGGGGGGTGGGGAGCCAGCCCCTACCAGTGTCCTCTTGGGTGGTGAGTGGTTTCTTGGCAGCACCAACTTGGGCCGCCTCAACCAGAACCCTAGCATCGGCCACACTCTCCTGCCCAGTGTCCCAGGGCACAGCCTGGGCCCATAGGACCCGACACAGATGCGTAGGAGCCTGCGGGGTGGATGAGTCCATTACCTGCAGTGAGCCCATGTCCCCACAGAGGGAGAAGAGCTGGCGAGAGTGGCAGAGGGCACTGGCTTCCCGCCCCAGGAGCCGTGGCGCAGTCCGCAGGTGAAGACGGGCCCCACAAGTTCCCCGGCAGAGCCACACTGCTGGCGGGCAGAGGCTGCCCCAGGCACAGGCGCCGAGCCCACCTGCAGCCAGGGTAAGGCGAGTTGGCAGCAGCCCAGCACCAGCCCCCAGGAGGCTGCCTCACAGCTGGCAGCCAGGGTGGGTTTCCTGGCCTGGCCTTGAAGGGCAGGGCCTGGGGATGCCCCGTGGAATGAGATGGGGAGGAAATTGGGGTAGTGCAGGCCGGACAGGGGAGCCAAGAGAGAGGCTCAGGCTGAAAAGTTTAACGCGTGGCCCATTGTGTCAGGGGCTGGGTAGAGAGGGACCCCAGAGCCTTATTCCGCCCCTGGCATCACGCAGGTGTACTAGCGAGGGCAGGCGGCCTGCTTGGGCCCACTGCAGAACCCAGGCTGAGTCCAGAGTGGGGAAAGAGGAGCAGGCATGGGCAGGGAGGAGCATGGGCCTGGTGACAGACACTTGAGGGACATCAGCAGCAGGCAGAAGGGTGGACAGGTTGGGCTGGGCCAAGCAGGCGTCCCCGTCGGCAGCCACGTCAGATTCTAGCCCTGGCCTCAGTCCGGCCTGTTCCCACTGGCTGCCCCAACCAGCCAGGCCCCTTGGGGACTCCTCCTGGCCTGGGCCTCCCACAGACCACTCGGGATGGCAGGACCTGGCGCCAGCCCCTGGGGGCCAGGCATGGGCTCTGTGTAAACCCCATTCCTTTTAAAGCCATGGGGCTGCAGAGGAATGTGGAGACGAGCCAGGCCAGCTGGGTCCTCCCAGCTCATGCAGCTCCCTAGAGGCTGCCAGGCCTGCAACTGGCCCAGCCTTCAGGCTCTGGGCAAACTCAGCCCCTTGCTCCCCCTGGAGGATGAGGCAAAAGTGGATGCCCTGGGGCCAGCTCAGTGACCATGCCTGGCTGAGCCACCAGCTCTGGGCCTCAGTGTCCTCCCTGGGGCATAGACACCAATAGGACATGCATCCTAGGATGGTTGTGGAAATACGACAGTTCATGCAAGCATGATGCCTTGAGGTCTTGCAGAACCCAGCAAGGCTCAGGGAGTCTCAGGCCCTGGGCTTTGAGTTCATGGTGTTACTGGGTGAGGTTCACAGTCCCAGCACCCCACAGCTCAGAGCCAGAGTTGGGTCCCTGCAGGCCTGAGCCAAGTATTTGCCCGGGGTAGAAGCCTTGGAGCCTGCCAGCCAGCACAAACTTCACAGCATAAAGGCCCAGGAGCGGGGGGCGAGATAAAGTGCTCACTGTGTGATGCAGCAGGCAGGAGGTGCTCTTGGTACCTTTGTCTTCCAGAGGAGAAACTGAGGCTTGAGCCAAGAAGGGATGAGGAGGCTCAGGAGGCTGCGAGTGAGACTCAGCCCCTGAGCTCTCCCCCAACAGCCGCCAGCTCCAAGGCCCCCAGCAGTGGGAGTGTCCAGCCACCAGAGGGTCACCCAGGCAAGGCTGAGCCCAGCCGGGCTAAGTCCCGCCCCCTGCCCAACATGCCAAAGCTGGTCATCCCCTCCGCCGCCACCAAGTTCCCCCCTGAGATCACCGTCACGCCACCCACCCCAACCCTGCTCTCCCCCAAAGGCAGCATCTCGGAGGAGACCAAGCAGAAGCTGAAGGTGACCTCAGGGGCTGGGCTGGAGCCACGTGTGTGGGTGGGGAGCACAGGTTACAAGGGGACCTAGGCCGGAAGTGGGGGTGGTAGGGGGATCTGGTGTGAGGCTGAGGATGGCATAGGGGCTTGGGGCAGGGGTGAGGGTGGGAGGGGAGCCTGGGGCAGGGGTGAAGGTGGCAGAGGGGCTTGGGGCAGAGCCCAGCCATTCCTGACCAGTGCCCCGCCCGGCCCTCTCTGCAGTCAGCCATCCTTTCTGCCCAGTCTGCTGCCAACGTGAGGAAGGAGAGCCTATGCCAGCCGGCCCTGGAGGTCCTGGAGACATCCAGCCAGGAGTCCTCGCTGGAGAGCGAGACAGACGAGGACGACGACTACATGGACATTTGAGGGGCCACTGCAGCCGTACCACCACACCCCAGGAGACCAGTCAGGCCTGGAATGCCCCCTATGCCTGGACCCTGGGCAGGACCAGAGGCCCACATGGATGCCACTCCCCACAGAGCCCCCAGGCCTGCCCAGCCCACCTCCTCATGGCATCCTCCCTGTACCCAGGTCAGGCTGTCCACACCGCATGGGAGCCCAGAGGAGGAGGGGCCTGCCTTAGCCATGTGAAGGTGGATTGGTCGCCATCTGCACGCCAGGCGGCATCCTTTTCTATGAAATGTTGACTTTGTAAATCTGCCCACACCCAGCTGGCCATGTCCACCCCTCGACACCGGGATGAGCCGGCTCTGCCTGTGTCACAGGGCAGGGGTTCTTTAGGGCCAGGCTCGCCCCTCACCCATTTTTTGGTTGCTTTTCTAATAAAGATGGAACTGTTGTCTTTGCCTCTTTGCTCACCTCTAGGGGGCAATCTGGCAGTCTCGGGTGGAGGGTGGCTGTCCCCAGGGATTCGGGGCCTTTACTGCCATAGTCCATAGGGCAGGGCCCAGCCCTCCTCCTTCTCCAGCATCTCAGGGACCAGCCAGGCAACCAAAGCAGCGGCTGGGGGTGCCCAGTGTGGTAAGGAGAGAGCTGACTCGGGGCTGGGCCAGGCAGACGCCTCTAGTGCAGCTGGAGCCAGGCTTCAAAAGGGCATTAGGTACATCCCCAGAACTCACCTGGGTGCCAGTGGGTGGGAGGCTGTACGGTGGGAAGGCAGGCAGGGCTGGGGCTGCTGAGAGGCTGGGAGGAGGGGGCTGTCAGGGAGGGAAAGGGGGGATGGGGCCGGCAGGGAGGCTACTTAATTCCCATCACAGTCGCCCTAATGGGGCCAGTCACAGAATAGCTGTGGGGCTCAGTGCAAGACATAAATATGAAGCTCCTTGTTCAAAAAGGATTAAGGATTTTTTTTTTTTTTTGATATGGAGTCTCACTCTGTCTCCAGGCTGGAGTACAGTGGCACGATCTGCAGTGGCACGATCTCAGCTCACTGCAACCTCCGCCTTCTGGATTCAAGCGATTCTCCTGCCTCAGCCTCCTGAGTAGCTGAGACCACAGGCACACGCCAACACGCCCGGCTAATTTTTGTATTTTTAGTATAGACGGAGTTTCACCATGTTGGCCAGGCTGGTCTCGAACTCCTGACCTCAAGTGATCCACCCACCTTGGCCTCCCAAAGTGCTGGGATTACAGGCCTGAGCCATTGTGCCTGACCAAAAATGATTAAGGATTTTAAGGCAGCCCTCACAGAGCATTAAACAAGCCCCTAGAGCTGGCCCCGCCCCCGAAGGCTCCAGGCCCATCTGTCTTGGAGATGCACAGGTTCCAGGGACCCAAACCCACCCTTCACAACTCTCTTCCCCTCCCAGCACCGCAGGGGCCCTCCTGGCCCCGGGACCTCCCATGGAGCAGGCTCTCTGTCCAGAATGGAAATGGGGACCCTCCTCACTGCCCTGTGCCCCTCATGGGCTGGACACGCCCACACCCAGGAAGAAAGGCGTAAAGGGCTGGACACCGCCCTTTTGGAACCAGAGGCTTGGCGGCCCCAGATGGGTCTGGCTGAACCCGCCTTCAGAGGGCTGAGATGAGCCGGCCCCAGTTACTCAGCTGACGCCCCCTCCCTGCAGGGCCTGGGGTGTGGAGTTTCCCAGACTGCACACCTAGCCCCTACCGCACTTCCATTGTCTCCAGACACGCGCAGCAAGGGTTCCCAGGCCAGAAACAGGAAGCAGCAGCTCTCCCTCCTCCAGTTCCTGGGAACCGTCTCAGCCGACCCCCCAGCACCCTTCCCCGGAGCCTCACCTACAGGAGGACAGACACCTCGGACCGTCCCCTGCACCCACTGCTGTAGGGAGCAACCTCAGCCCTGGGCCTGGGATGAGTGCCCTCCCCAGGCTGGGGCCAGGAGACAGGCTCTCCCTGGCTTAGCACCTGAGTGCCCACTTACAGGACACTCACCTGCAGAGGTGCCCTGAGCGCCGGTGTGGGTTAAGGGACTTTCTCCGCTCTGGAAACAGTCCCTGAGAAGCTGAAGGTCTTGGGGGCCTCTCACCACATGTTTTTGGGAGGTGGGAAGACATCAAATGCGGGTGTGGCTTCCCTGGAACAGCTCCGTGTGGGGACTCAGGAGCCAAGTCCCCCAGCACACACCTCTTAACACTTTCAGTAGGGGCCACCTCTCTGGAGCCACGGGTGGCAGCCAACACTGTGGTTCCCAGCAGGCACCACCCAGGCAAGAGAGAGAACAGGCCGGGGAACAATGGGCTGGCCTGACCACAAGCGCTGGGGCAGATCACAGACCAGAGGGCCTAAGCTCATGCCCTGGGGCTGGCTCTGACTCCCTGCAAGTATGGCAAGTCCCTTTTGGACACCTTGAGAAGCTGCAGCTGGGAGAAGGCCACCCGCCTGTCTGGACATCCAGCCCAGGTGGCAGGGCCCAAGTGACCAGTCCCAGGCCACAGCTCTTACCACCCGCCCTGGCTGCAGGGGCTCCCAGAAGCCACCAAGGGCCTGGCTTGGCCATGCCTGTCCGCATCTGAGCTTCAGTTTCCTCATCTGCTCAAGAAGGGGAGGGGAACACTGATTAAATTATACAAACTCTGAGTGGCAGGATTAGGTGTGGCTGGGACAGCCAAGGCTCCCCAGGGTGGTGGCATCTGTGGAGCCTGGGGATGGGCCCTGTCTCCCTTCCGGGCCCCCAGCTGGGTTTGGATACCTCCTTTCCCCTCCCTCCCTCCCTCCCTCCCTCCAGAGGGGACCCCTGCAGAGCTGCCTCGGCCCCAGGGCTCAGCCTGTGTCTGACCCAAACAGCTCCCGCCTCCCTCTGAGGATGAGTTGGGTGCACCTCCTTCCTGCAGGAAGATGAGCGCTAGAGATGGAGGTCAATGTCAGGGTCACAGAGGCTGGAATCCTTCCTGCCTGGAGCTAAAATAGCCCTGCCTTACTCACCTTGCGAATCCCATCCTCTGCTTCAGCCCTGCCCGGCACGCCCTGCATACAAGGCGGGGCTGGGACCTGGGGTCTGAGCTTCGGCCTCTGGACATCTGGCTCATCGCCTGCCAAAGGTCCTGCAGCTGGAGGCTCCGGCCTCCTCACCCTCCCACAGGGTCCCAGGGCCGACCCAGGCCTGCAGGCCAGGAATGTGCTAACGGGGCAACTTGGGCCTTGCTGGTCCACGCAGGCACCTGTGGACTTTGAGAGGGGACCGGGTGGGGAGGGGTGGGGAGGGGCGGGGAGGGGCGGGGTGGGGCGGTGCTGCAGAGTGCAGAGAGGGCGGGGCCAGGCCAGCAGGGAGTGAGCTTGTCTGGCCGCCTCGCCTCAGAGCCACTGCACTGCTGGCTGCAGACACAGGCTGCACCATGAAGCCAGCCCTCCTGCCCTGGGCCCTGCTGCTGCTGGCGACAGCCCCCGGCCCGGGCCCCGGACCCACAGCAGGTATGCCTCCCTGCCCTTCTGTGCCCCCATCTGTCTGTCCATCTGTCTGCAGCCAGGCCTGGGCAGACGCCCCTCTGGGCTCAGCCTCTGTCCATCTGTCAGGCCATCTGGGGCTGTGCTAGGGGTGATGGGAAGAAATTCTGAGGGTCCACGTGGAGGGGCAGCCCATGGGATGGGAGGTCTGAGCTGGGCCCACCCTAAACGCGCTGGGAGCTAGGAGGGAGGCGGGGGAGACCAGCAGAGGCCTCAGCCTGTGTCTCCAGCCCTGACAGGGCGGGATCCCGGAGGGGAAGCCAGGATTGTGGGTCCTTATAAGGGTGGGGCTGAATCCAGGAAAGTCTAGGGAAAGCCCCGAACTCCAGAACCAGGACACTGGCCCCAGGCCACCCCCCACCCCATTTCCCATCAACCCTCCTGCCACTTATCTCACTTGCAAGCATCTCTCGGCCTCCTCCCCCGACCCCTGTGCGCCACCAAATCCTTGGCCAATACATATTTATTGTTGCTCTTAAGTGCCAGGCACTGCACTTGGTGAAGTGGGGCCAGCAGGGTGGCTCAAGCCCAGGCCTGGCCCTCGACTGGCCTCTTTTGACGGGGGACAGAGAAGGGCCAGGGAAGTGCGATTCCAGCCTATGTGCACGCACCCACGCCAGTCCCTCCCTGCAACCCTTCCTCCATGCCAGCCCCTGGAAATATGGCCTTGCCACAGGTCTCATGGCCCATAGGAGATGCTTTGGGCCCAGCGCCCACAGCCCCTCGCGGTGTGCACCCCCACTTCCCTTTCCCCACTGCTTGGACCCCTGCTTGAAATGTCCCTCCTTTCCCCAGAAAGGAGGGGAGCAGCCCTGGCCTTCTGCCCTGAGGGCGGAGCTCTCTTTGGGGTCTCAATTGCAGCCCCTGGGAGAGTGAGAAGGGTCAAGTTCAGACCCTGCACCATTCCCTACCAGGCCTCGAATGAGACTCTTGGCAGCCATATCCCCCACCCCAGTCCAGGCAAGCAAGAGGGGTTCTTCTGCAGGCTTCAGGGACTCCAGAAGGCGCGATGTCCACAGACGCCCTGGGGAGCCAAGAGAGGTCGAGGGCTCCAGCTACCGTGGCCTTCTGAGGACCCCCGCCTGTGGGATAGAGGACTTGGTGGCTGAAGGGCAGTCGTGCCCAGGGGGCTTCTCCTGACCCTGCAGGGCTGAGCGGATGCAGCCTTTTGCCTCTTCTCACTGCATTCTAGCCCGTCAGTCAGGGCAACAGCCAGATAGTCTGTGCTAAGATTCATCCCATCCCCACGGGCCCTGTGGCTTTCTACCGCGTCCACGTGGTGGCCAGTGCAGTTCCTGGCCAGCGTTCTCCTGGGGATGCTGCTGTCTAATGGGCTGCGGGAGAAACAGAGACAGGCCCTGCACATGGGGCAGCCAGTCCAGCACCTGCCGGGCCAGGCCCTCAGCATCCTCTCCTCCAGATGCCCAAGAGAGCTGCTCCATGCGCTGTGGCGCCCTGGGCGGGCCGTGTTCCTGCCACCCGACGTGCTCCGGCCTTGGTACCTGCTGCTTGGATTTCCGGGACTTCTGCCTGGAGATATTGCCCTACTCAGGCTCCATGATGGGCGGCAAGGACTTTGTGGTGCAGCACTTCAAGATGTCCAGCCCCACAGACTCCAGTGTGATCTGCAGGTTGGGAGGCCCAGGAGGCCGGGCACCAGGGCCCCACGCCCCCATCCCTGTGCATGCTGAGGGCTCAGACCCACTGGTGGGCTGAGTGGAGCCCCTCGGACCCAGGACAGGCAGGAGGGCACAGGGACAGCTGGCTGGATGGGTTCCCCAGGGAGGTTGGGGGCCCAGACTGTCAAGAGGCTCAGCCTGCAATGACCCAGCCCCTCCTACCACCACCACGCCCACAGGTTTAAGGACAGCATCCAGACCCTCGGCCATGTGGACTCCTCCGGGCAAGTGCACTGTGTGTCACCTCTGCTCTATGAGAGCGGCCGCATCCCCTTCACCATCTCACTGGACAACGGCCTCTCCTTCCCTCGCGCGGGCTCCTGGCTGGCTGGTGAGCCCTCAGCCCTCCTCCCTGCCCACAGCCTGTCCCCACGGGGACTTTCCCCAGCGCTAATCTATGCACACCGAGACTTGGCTCTTCCGTGCCCTGCTTCTCTGGCTGAACCAGTCCCTTGGGAGGCCTGCCCACCTGGGAGAGTTCCTTCAGCTCCTTTCCACTCCCTGGCATCCAGACAGCGATCCCAGCCCAGAGTGAGTGGGAGCTGCAGGGGTCCCTAGAGAGGTGGGCCAGTGCCAATCCGCTGAGCTCCGCCACACCAGGGCAGGGGAGAAGCCAGGTGGAGGCTAGAGGCGTGGGCAGTGGAGGGAGGGCAGGCCCCTGCCTCTCCGGCCTCAGTGTTCTTTTCTGCCGTGAGCACTGGAGAGACCATCACCCAGCTGCTGCCATGCATTGGCCCTGGAGGCTCCCACAGCCCTTGAAGCCTCAGGGCCTCCTCCCTGCACCCCCTGGGCCCAGGCCCTCACTCACCCCTCACCTCCCCTGCCCAGTGCACCCCAACAAAGTGTCAATGATGGAGAAGAGTGAGTTGGTGAACGAGACGCGTTGGCAATACTACGGCACCGCCGACACCTCAGGCAACCTCAGCCTGACCTGGCATGTCAAGTCGCTGCCCACGCAGACCGTCACCATTGAGCTGTGGGGGTACGAGGAGACAGGTGAGGCCAGCTGAGGGCTGGGGTGGCATCCAGAGCTTTGGGCCCCCAGAGGTGGGAGATAGGGAGTCTCAGCTGTGTGGGGGCAGGAGGGAAGTTTCCAGGTGGGGTTGAAGAGGGAAGGGAATTCCAGGCAGAGATTGAGGATTCGGATGGAGGGAAGTGCAGGTCAGGGTGGTCAGGCAGGTGGGAGGGGGCAGCTGCATGGGGCTTGGCTCCCAGGGAGGAGGCTCATGCGGAACCCCTGCATGGCTGGCATGGCCCTGGGCCCGGCTTCCAGCAGGGACAGGGATCCTGGAGTGTGGCAGGAGGTGATGGTCAGCCAAGCTGGGGTCCCTGCTAGAACAGACCCTCCTAAGGGGACCGCCTAGTGGTCCATCCACACATCTGTCAGGCTGCTGTAGGTGCCAAGGCCTGGGGCCAGGCCTTGAAGGAGCCCCAGGGCTAACCAGGCCTCCTCTCCCTCAGGAATGCCCTACTCACAGGAGTGGACTGCAAAGTGGTCGTACCTGTACCCCCTGGCCACACACATCCCCAACTCCGGCTCTTTCACCTTCACCCCAAAACCTGCTCCTCCCAGCTACCAGAGATGGCGAGTGGGTGCACTTCGGATCATCGACAGCAAAAATTACGCAGGGCAGAAGTAAGAAGGCGTGGAGGCGCAGGTGATGGGTGGAGGGCCTCGCTGCCTGAGGCCCATCGTGCTTGCCTGGGCAGCCCAGGCCCGGGGTGGGGAGAGTGGGGCGACCATTGGGTGGTGTGGCCTGGCCCAGCTCCAGCATCATTGCCTCCACAGGGATGTGCAGGCGCTCTGGACCAACGACCACGCGCTGGCTTGGCACCTGAGTGATGACTTCCAAGAGGACCCTGTGGCCTGGGCACGAACTCAGTGCCAGGCCTGGGAGGAGCTGGAGGATCAGCTGCCCAACTTCCTGGAGGAGCTGCCGGACTGCCCCTGCACCCTGACCCAGGCCCGGGCTGACTCCGGCCGCTTCTTCGTAAGCCTCCCATCAGGGCACAGGAGAGGGGATGAGGGGGTAGCCTCCCCACTGAGGACAGCACCAGGGGAGGCAGACAGAGGTGTCCTGGAGGGTGGGGCTGGGGTCTCAGGGCCCCTGCAGGGTTGGCCTCAGGGAGAGGATGACAGAACCCGAGGCCACTGGGTGATGGCCACCTGCTGCTCTGCAGACGGACTACGGCTGTGACATGGAGCAGGGCAGCGTGTGCACCTACCACCCCGGAGCCGTGCACTGTGTGCGCTCTGTGCAGGCCAGGTGAGCCCCCAGGCCGGGGCCGGGGTGGGGATTGGGGTCGGGGGTGGGCTCCCAACAGTGGCCTGGCCCTGACCCACTGGCTCCCGCAGCCCCCGGTACGGCTCAGGTCAGCAGTGCTGCTACACAGCGGACGGGACGCAGCTCCTGACGGCTGACTCCAGCGGCGGCAGCACTCCCGACCGCGGCCATGACTGGGGTGCACCCCCATTCCGCACGCCACCCCGAGTGCCCAGCATGTCTCACTGGCTCTACGATGTCCTCAGCTTCTATTACTGCTGCCTCTGGGCACCCGACTGCCCCCGCTACATGCAACGGCGGCCCTCCAATGACTGCCGCAACTACCGGCCCCCGCGACTGGGTGGGTGCCATCTTGTGCCCCAGACCCTGGGAAAGATCGGGCTGGGCTGGGGTGCACCCCACATGACCCTCCACTCTCACCCCAGCCTCCGCCTTCGGAGACCCACACTTTGTGACCTTTGATGGCACCAACTTCACATTCAATGGGCGCGGAGAGTACGTGCTGCTGGAGGCGGTGCTGACTGACCTGAGGGTGCAGGCGCGGGCCCAGCCCGGGACGATGTCCAACGGTGAGGCCAGGGCTAGGGGCCGCTCTGGGTGGCATGGGGTAGATCCAGGGTGGGAGGCTGGAGCCAAGTGGCGCTCGTTCTGCTCCCACCACCACAGGCATGGAGACCCATGGCACTGGGCTGACCGCAGTGGCCGTCCAGGAGGGCAACTCAGATGTGGTGGAGGTCAGGCTGGCCAACAGGACCAGAGGTCTGGAGGTGCTGCTGAACCAGGAGGTGCTGAGCTTCGCTGAGCAGAGCTGGATGGACCTGAAGGGTGAGCAGTCCAGCCATGCGAGGCTGCGGGCTGCCCTCACCTCCTCCCCATTCCTGTGGGGAGACTGAGGGGAAGCCCTGGGCCTTCATGCCTCTCCCAGCCCTGGCTAGAGGCCTGGGTGGTCCGACCTCAGGCCTTCACACCCACCGAGGTGCCCACATTGCACCCGCCTGGTCAAAAGCTGAGAGGCCTGGACGGTGGGACATGTCCTCCCTATGGAGGATCCCGGGAGCCGTCTGGAGGGAACTCACCCTGGTAACGTTCACCGCTGGCCTGCACAGAGCCACTCCTGTGCTCCTGTCACTCCCTCAGTCCTCAAAAGCCACTGCAAGGTCTCCAGCCCTGCGCGGTTAAGGATGCCCCTGGCAATCGGTAGCTCCGCATCCAAACCCCTTGCCTCAGGGAACTGAGTGAATGAAATGATTCCTGGTTGGGATGGGTGGGGACCTGGGAGGGGCCTGTCAGCACTGAGGGTGCAAGGACCCTCGGGATGTGCCCAGGCAGGTGTGGCTGCTGCAGCCAAGGCCAGAGGGACCCACACATGCATCTCAACATGGGGGGTTCACCGCAGGGGCTACACCTCAGGTGCCACTGGGGGGTTCCACCACAAGCATGGCAGGGGTGGTGGAGGGTCATGGTCAGCAGAATTGGCCCTGGGAACGCCCTCCCTTCCCCTGCAGGTGCCCTCACCCACAGCCCCTGGGTGCCGACCACCCTGTCCTGGGGCTGCGGGAGGGGACAAGATGCCCACAGCGGGTGACCCTGAGCCGTCCCCCTTGTGCCCAGGAATGTTCCTGTCGGTGGCTGCCGGGGACAGGGTCTCCATCATGCTGGCATCAGGGGCCGGCCTGGAGGTCAGCGTGCAGGGCCCGTTCCTGAGTGTGTCCGTCCTGCTGCCTGAGAAGTTCCTCACCCACACCCACGGCCTCCTCGGGACACTGAACAACGACCCCACCGACGACTTCACCCTGCGCAGTGGGCGCGTCCTGCCCCCGGGCACCAGTCCCCGGGAGCTGTTCCAGTTTGGGGCCGACTGTGAGTGACTGTGGAGTATATGGGGCAGATGGGGTGGGGGGGACTGGAAACACGGCACGGGCAGGGCTTGGGGACCAAGGGGAGCCATGCCCAGCAAGGCCCCAGTCATGTATCTTCCAGGGGCCGTGCACAACGCATCCTCCCTGCTCACCTACGACTCCTGGTTCCTGGTCCACAACTTCCTGTACCAACCCAAGCACGACCCCACCTTCGAGCCCCTCTTCCCTGGTGAGACCACAATCAACCCCAGCCTGGCACAAGAGGCAGCCAAACTATGTGGGGACGATCATTTCTGCAACTTCGATGTGGCAGCCACTGGGAGCCTGAGCACGGGCAATGCCACTCGGGTGGCCCACCAGCTCCACCAGCGTCGCATGCAGAGCCTGCAGCCAGGTGAGGGCGCGCAGGTAGGGGCGGTCAGGGGAGGTGGGCACCTTGTCCTGGGACAGGACCCCCCGGGGTGGCCACATGTGTGCATGCATGGCAGCTCAGGCCTGTCGTCTGCACTCTGCCCCCTTCCCAGTGGTGTCCTGTGGCTGGCTGGCCCCACCTCCCAACGGACAAAAGGAGGGCAACAGGTACCTGGCGGGTTCCACCATCTACTTCCACTGTGACAATGGCTACAGCCTGGCCGGGGCAGAGACCAGCACCTGCCAGGCTGACGGCACCTGGTCCTCACCCACCCCGAAGTGCCAGCCAGGTGAGGACACCCTGCTCATACACCTGCCTGCACCTGTCCCCACTCACCACCACAGAGGGCCCCCTCCCTGACACTCGCTCCCTCACCAGGACGCAGCTACGCGGTGCTGTTGGGCATCATCTTTGGGGGCCTCGCGGTGGTGGCGGTGGTTGCGCTCGTCTATGTGCTGCTGCGCCGCAGGAAGGGCAACATGTGAGACCCCCCAGCCCCTCTCCCGAGACCCTGGAGCAGCCGGTGGGACCGCCGAGCCTACTTCTAACTGCGTCTCTGTTGCAGGCACGTCTGGGGTGCACAGCCCTGATGGGAGCAGCTTGGCTGTGAGCACCAGGCCAAGACTCCTGAGAACAGGCAGCCCAGTCCTGCGACTCCCGCATCCCCAGGACCAGACACCTGGGACCTGGACACTTGATACCTGGGCATTTAACCCCCTACTCTGTCATCTCAGACCCCAGGCAGGAGGCCCAGTGTTCCAACACCCAAGCCTCGTGCTAGCAGCACACCGTGCTGTTCCCCACATACTCACGGCTCTAATTCCCCAGACCTGAAACTTCATACCCTGGGATTCTAATACCTGTGTCCTGAGCCCTGACACTCCCACACCTGAGCCTCAGATTCCAATACCTCACTCCCCAGAGCCTGACGCCGGGGCCCCTGACCCCTGATCTGCGGAGGCCTGCTTCCCCACTGCGCGGGCACCAGTGCAGTGCTGCCTTTGTTCCTGGACCCCTGGGCCCACCCTGGGACCCCAGATGGGGTAAGGAGAGGACCTAGAACCCCAGAGCAGACAGCGAGACCCCCAGCGGCAGAGACCTCCCTCGGGACTCCAGGCTTGTAATTTCGAACTCTTCTGGAAGATCACTCAGGAACACCCTCCCTGCCTGTGCAAGGAGAAAACAAGCGCCTCGTTTCCTTCCCTGGTCTCCTGGTGTTCATGCTGCGCCCTGGTTCCGGAGAGTTCCATGACCGCCTCTCGGGGTCACCACCAACCGTATCCAGAGTGAGGCAGGTCTGAGCCCTGCCTGCTTCCTTCACACCCAGGTTGCCGGGGATGCTCCCTCCCCAGGCTCTCTCTCCATGTGTGCAGTGGGATGGACAACTGTGGCCGCCTCGTGGGGTGGGGAAGCCGCCAACACAGCACAGGGCTCACTTGAGTTGCCTAAGAGATGGAGAGGGACAGCCCTGCCCACCCTCCCCCAGCACAGGTGCCACCCCCTCACCACGCCCTGGTGCGCTGTGGCAGCCCTGCAGCCTCGGCTCCTTGGCTGGGTGCAGTCACTGGCAGGGTCAGCTCCAAGTCCTCAGGAGACAAGCGCCCGGGCTCCTTAGCCCAGGAATGTCCAGAATCTGGGCACAGAGCCCAGGCCTCAGGCCACCGTGGCCCACCTGAGCAGCTCCTCCTCGGCACTTCCTGTGGGGCCCAGCATGGAGGCACAGCCCCGGAGGCAGCTGGAGGATGACCAGGGCCCATCAACCTTTGTGGAGAGGGTCCTGAATGGGGGCTCAGGTAGGGTAGCATTGGTCAGATTTGCCCCTTAGGTCTCAGAGGAAGTGCTGGAGAGGGTGAGGCTGGAAGCTGGGGGTCGGGTAGAGAACACTGGATGGGGAGTTGAGCGGCCTCGGTGTGGCTTGCAGCGCTGGGAGTGGCCACATGGGGGCAGCAGAGGGTAGGAACAACGAGCCTGGGTGGCAAGAGGTGGGGAGGGCAGTCAGCCCTGCCCTGCAGCTGGGTCAGCAGGCTTGGTCACAACCGCAGCCAAGGTCTGCGCACAGCCCAGCCCTCCGCCTCCCCTCACCTGGGTCATCCCCCCATCTCAGGAGTGTTGAAGAGGTTGCACAGGTCTCCCCAGGTCATTCAGCAGGCACTGACCATGGGATGGGAGTCCAGGCCTCTCACCTGCTCAGCCTTGCCCTTGGCGAATAGGAGAGCTGGGGAGGCAGAGACAGGTCTCATCTGAGGCCTTCCTGGAGGAGGTGAATGTGCATGGTGGGGCACGTGTGCGGGAACCGAGCTGAGAGGGTTGCAGGGCGGGGGTGGCGGGAGGCTAGTGGAGGGGAACAGGGTCTGGCTTCCTGTCTTTCTAGAGCTCACTCCATTGCTTCCCCATTCGCCTGGGTTTGCACCTCCAGGCATGGTGGGGCTGAGGGCCAGCCCCTTGGCTGACTGGGCAGGTACTTTCCTCCCCACAGATGAGGTAAGGCAGGGCTCCCCTCCCACTGTCTGAATCCCCAGCGCACCCCTGTGCCACGCCAGGCCTGGGCCGGCCACGTGTCAGTGGGTGAGAGGCCGGTTTCCTGGTCAAGGCCTGGACATGAGGGAGCGGGCCTAGGTTTCCAGGGGGCCCAAGAGCGGCAGGGGCAGCTTGGCAGCTCATCAGGTCCACTAGAGGGTGTCCCAGACAAGAGCAGCCCCTGAACTGAGGTCAAGAAACAGGTTGGATTCTCAGAGCTCTGATTGGTTGGACAGGGGTTCCAGGTAGAGGAACAGGCTACGCAAAGGCTCAGAGAAAGGGAAGTGCAGTCGTGTCTGCGGAATGGCAGAGGTGGGGGCCAGCCAAGGCCTCCCCTGTCAGGCCAAGGCATTTAAACTTCATCCTAAGTGCAAAGTGTGGCCTGCCTTGAGCTCCCCCACCCCCACCAATCTCCCTCCAGGATGGGCCCTTGGTCTGCCCCCACACCTCCCCTTTCCAGCAGGAGAAAGGGTGCCCTGTCTGTGGCCCCAGTCCCAGACATTCCCAGTGCCAGGGGCAGGCCAGGCTGGGAAGCCCCACCACCTGCCAGGGGCTTTTCCTGGGGCCTGAAAGAGACAGAGACAGGGCCTGTGCAAAGGCGGAAGGCGTGGAGCCGGTGCAGACTCTCTAGAGACATCAAAGGCAGGGACCTCCACCTCAGGGAGATGGTCTCCCAAACAGCAGCCCAGGGCTTGCAGGATGGGCAGCCATGGGAGCTTGTGGGTGGCTCACAGTGGGGTTGAAATGATGGAGTATCAGAGTCACCCAATGGCCGGTACCATTGTGGTGGTACCAGTCAGAGTGGGGCAGATGGTAATCCAGGGCTTTGGAGACACAGGTGATGAGAGAGCTGGGGGATCAAACAGGAGCGGATGAGGTCCCAGCGGGATCCTAAGACCCACCTTGATGCCACTTGCTAGGTGGGTTCTAGACTAACCGATGTCAAGTAGCCATAAAATGCCATATGCTGGACACCATGATGTAGGGGCCAAGGGAAAACTTCCCCTTCACCCTCTGAAGGTTCAAGGGAAAATCAACTCACAAAAGGCAGATTAATTGGAAAACAAGGCATAAAATTTATTAGTGTGTGTTGGGGAGAATCATAGAGTCATTGCCGAATATCCCAATGGGAAAAAGATGCTGATATACCCTGCTTCTTAGGGGAAAGGGAGATGCGAATCTCTCCTTTGATACTCAGCTGGAGCCAGACTCCTCCAGGAAGCCCCCCTGACTTCCCACTCCTACAACACACTATACTGGCCACTCTCTCCTCCTTGGCAGCACTGGACCCTGAGGAGGGGGTCTCCTGATGGGCCTAGCAGAGGTCTGGCCCACAGCAGGCACTTGATCACCCCAGGGCTGGCAGGAGATGAGAGTGTGGATGATTTTAGGAGGACAGTGGGGAGGAGGATTTTTTTTTTTTTTGAGACGAAGTCTCGCTCTGTTGCCCAGGCTGGAGTGCAGTGGCGCAATCTTGGCTCACTGCAAGCTCCGCCTCCCAGGTTCACGCCATTCTCCTGCCTCAGCCTCCCGAGTAGCTGGGACTACAGGCGCCCGCCACCACGCCCGGCTAATTTTTTGTATTTTTTTTTAGTAGAGACGGGGTTTCACCGTGGTCTCAATCTCCTGACCTCGTGATCCGCCCGCCTCGGCCTCCCAAAGTGCTGGGATTACAAGTGTGAGCCACCGCGCCCGGCCTGAGGATTTTTTTTTTTTCTTTTTTTGAGACAGAGTCTCCTGTCACCCAGGCTGGAGTGCAGTGGCGCAATCTCAGCTTGCTGCAACCTCTACCTCCCGGGTTCGAGCTATTTTCCTGCCTCAGCCTCCCAAGTAGCTGGGACCACAGACGCCCACCAACATGCTCAGCTAATTTTTGTATTTTTAGTAGAGATGGGGTTTCACCATGTTGGCCAGGCTGGTCTTGAACTCTTGACCTCAGGTGATCCTTGCGCCTTGGCCTTCCAAAGTGCTGGGATTACAGACATGAGCCACTGCCCCTGGCCTGGGTGGGAAAGATTTAATGGGCTTAAAGAACATACAATGGGCTGGGCCACGTGGCTCATGCCTATAATCCCAGCACTTGGGGCGGGCGAGGCAGGCAGATTAAGAGATCAAGACCGTCCTGGCCAATATGGTGAAACCCCATCTGTACTAAAAATACAAAAATTAGCTGGGCGTGGTGGCGGGCGCCTATAATCCCAGCTACTCGGGAGGCTGAGGCAGGAGAATCACTTGAACCCGGGAGGCAGAGGTTGCAGTGAGTCGAGATTGCACCACTGCACTCCAGCCTGGCGACAGAGTGAAACTCCGTCTCAAAAAATAAAATTAAATAAAATACAACAAACAAAAAAGCCATACAGTGCGCTGGGACAAAGTCTGTTGGGCCTGAAGAGCAAACAGTAGATTGTGACAAGTCTGTCCAGGTGTGCTGAGATTTCAGTCTTTCTTCCTGTCATAGGAGTTCAGTTAAGGAAGACTCACAGGAGGGACCAGAGCTCATTGTTTTCTTCTTTAGCAGGTCCAGACTTCAGGCAGATAAAGAACTTCAGAGAACAACTGCATCCTGAGCTCTGGCTGACAGATGGACACAGAGGCGGGGAGAGGTCAGAGAGACCTTGTGGCTGCTTCTTCAGTTCAGTGCCATATTTTGGGGTATCAGCTTCTGAGCCCCAGCAATAACTCATACTCTATAGTTCAACAGTAACCAGCCAGACAAGGAGCAGTGGCTCACACCTGTAATCTCAGTGCTCTGGGAGATAGAGGCAAGGGGATTGCTTGAGGCCAGGAGTTCGAGACCAGTCTGGGGCAACATAGTGGAGCCTGCCTACACACACACACACACACACACACACACACACACACACACACACACA
>NW_026652460.1:0-466 GCF_009828535.3 Hylobates moloch
CACCTATTCCAAAATTGACCACATAGTTGGAAGTAAAGCTCTCCTCAGCAAATGTAAAAGAACAGAAATTATAACAAACTGTCTCTCAGACCACAGTGCAATCAAATTAGAACTCAGGATTAAGAAACTCACTCAAAACCGCTCAACTACATGGAAACTGAACAACCTGCTCCTGAATGACTATTGGGTACATAATGAAATGAAGGCAGAAATAAAGATGTTCTTTGAAACCAACGAGAAAAAAGACACAACCTACCAGAATCTCTGGGACACATTCAAAGCAATGTGTAGAGGGAAATTTATAGCACTAAATGCCCACAAGAGAAAACAGGAAAGATCCAAAATTGACACCCTAACATCACAATTAAAAGAACTAGAAAAGCAAGAGCAAACACATTCAAAAGCTAGCAGAAGGCTAGAAATAACTAAAATCAGAGCAGAACTGAAGGAAATAGAGACACAAAAA
>NW_026652460.1:3278-41579 GCF_009828535.3 Hylobates moloch
ATTAGCTTATACTACAGAGCAAAAGAGATATTAAAAATAATAATAATTAAAAAAGAAAAAAAGAAAAAGTTTCTCATCAATGATAACCTAAAATATGTTTTCCAATTTGCTTTTATTTTTTCCATCTTTTTCAGGGACACCAACATGTCATAGACTTGGTCTCTACATAATTCCACATTTATTGGAGTTTTCTTTTTTTATTATTCTCTTCTTGTCTGAGTGTCCAAGTAAAAACAGGACCAGGTCAATGTCAGAAAGCCATTCTTCAAGTTCTGAGAATGTTCTTTCCTCTCAGTTTGGTGTTTTAATGGTTGTGATTAGATTTTGAAATTCTTGTAGTGTGTTTTTAAGCTTTGACAGATTGGTTATATTCTTTTCCACACTGGTGATTATGTCTGTCAGCCCCTCCATTGTTCTTATTATTGTTTTTATTTTTCTTGGATTGGGTTTCAATTTACTAAAGTACCTTAAAGATGAGTCATTTCCATTCATATTCTAAACTTGATTTCTGTCATTTTATTCATCTCAGTCTGGCTCAGATCTCTTGCTTGAGTGATAATTTAGTTGTTTAGATAAAATAGGACACTCTGCCTTTTTGAGTTTTAAGAGTTTGCTTGCATTGTGATTATTTCTTATCTTCATGGGATTCCTTCCCTTAAATATCTGGGGTTGCTGACTTTTAGATAATTTTTAAATTTTCTTTTATTTAATATCCTAAAGGGTTTGATTGTGATATTAGATGAATTCATACAATTGGGTTTATTTCTGGAAGATTTTGGCTGTAGGGGCAACACTCATCTCCCAACTCCTATGTTTTTGTGCTCCTACTGGGGGACTTGCTTTGGGCTCCATTTTTGTTTTATTTTTTTCTTAAGGCTATAAATACTCTTCATTGTGGAGATTGAGGTGCAGCACCTGTGGCAGAGTGCTAGTGAGAAGAGAGTTAACTATCTTTTCTTAGGTAGAAAGCAAGGGAAGGGTTCCTGGAGAGCCCTGACCTATGGGTCAATGCCTCACCCTCACAAAACAAAAAGCAGCCTGGGAAAAACTTAAGCTGCAGGGACTACTAAGGGATCTAGTACTGGGGATTGTGCCTGGAGATATGCCCACAGCTGTACAGATAGGAGAACCTCCAGCCTGTTCAGATAAAATCTTGTACAAATCTCTGGCTCACCCAGATAAGGGAAGAAGACATGACATAGAAATGCCTTTGTCCTTTGAATAATCAGCAAGCTCTCAAAAAAAAGTACCTTTTCTTATTGTGAACATAAACATGGTGGGCTCCTATTGGGGGAATCTGCCCCCAATATTTCAACGTAGGTTCTTTCTATTTTTTTATAAGTGTCAGCTGGCTGAGAAATAAAGGGAAAGAGTACAAGGAGAGGAATTTTATAGCTGGGCCAACGGGGGTGACATTGCCTATTGGTAGGACTATGATGCCCACCTGAGACTTAAAGCCAGCAATTTTTATTAAGGATTTCAAAAGAGGAGGGGGTGTATGAACAGGGAGTAGGTCACAAGGATCACACACTTCAAAGAGAAAAAAGAAAAAGATCACATGCTTTTGAGGAAACAGGACCAGGGCAAAATCAGAAACTCCTGATAACGGTCTACGTTCAGTGGTGCATGTATTGTCTTGATAAACATTTTAACAGAAAACAAGGATTGAGAGCAGAAAACTGGTCTCACCAAAATTTACCAGCGTGGAATTTCCCAATCCTAGTAAGTCTGATGGTACAGCAGGAGACCAGGGCATATTTCTGTCCTTATCTTATAGACCCAGGAATGTAATTATTTCCCGGAGTATTAATTGTCAATATACCTTGCTTGTAAAAGAGTTTAGTGATATCTCTCCTACTTGCATATCAGTTTATAGGCTCTCTGCAAGAAGAAAATTATGGCTTTTTTTGCCTGACCCCACAGGCAGTCAAACCTTATGGTTGTCTTCCCTCGTTTCCTAAAATAGCTCTTATTCTATTCTTTTCCAAGGTGCACCAATTTCATATTGTTAAAACACATATTTTACAATCAATTTGTACAGTTAAGGCAATTATCACAGCGGACCTGAGGTGACATATATCCTCATCTTACAAAGATAACAGGATTAAGAGAATAAAGATAGGTGTAAGAAATTATGAAAGTATTATTAGGGAAGTGATAAATGTCCTTGAAATCTTCACAATTTATGTTTCCTCTGTCATGGCTCCAGCTGATCCTTCCATTCTGGGTCCCTGACTTCCTGCAGCAGGCTCCACTGGGTTTTGGAGAGTACTTTTCTTTTTGGACTGTGAGGCTATTCACTATAAATCATTGATTTAGACTCTGATTGCTCTCAGGCCAAGGTCCTAGGCCAAGCTTTCACTTCAGTTCCTGATAGGTCTGGGGCCAAGCTGAGTAGCTCCTGCCAATCATCTCTTCAACTCTTGTTTGGTTCTGGGCCAAGGTACTGGGCCAACTGAATCATGCTTTCTCCATAATAGCCCACAGACTAAGCACATTTTTCCCCTCCCAATTCATAAACACCCCTGACCCCAGCCTCATAATAAGCAATCCATTTAGGAACCTCTCTAAGCTGGTGTGAGCTTCTTTTCTTTCACTTGTTAAGTTTTCGCTCTAACTTCAACCTTGTTTCTGCACTTCTTAATCATCTTGAATGTGAAACAAAGAACTTGGAGTACTATCTCAAACAATGAGAGACGGTTACATCTTGGTGCATTGGTAAGACTAACACACTAGCAGGTGCCAGAATTCCTGACTCCTTATGGGCACTCACCACAGTAACGAATGTGGGACAGGCCTCTGCTGGCAACTATGTGTGCAGTTGTGCTGGATGTAGTTTTGGCTTAGCATTTGGGCACTGGAAAGCACAAACCTGCGTGCCTTTCCTGTGTTCCAAAATCAGAAGTGATTGCTCAGAGTGAAAAATAATCTGCCACTATTTGTGCACTATTAGCATAAGTATAGGTGCTGGTGGATATAAAGCTGGCTGGCTCTGTACCTAAGGTCAGGAAAGGAAAGCAAAATCTGCTTATGCATGCCAGGCACAAAGTATGGAGTTGCTGTGGGATTGGGGAAAATGGTAGTGTAGGAAGAAAGCATATGAGGTGGTACATGTTCAAAGGGCTTGCATCACTGGAGCTTTTCACCAGTTAGGCAGAGTCCACAAGCACAGAAGCTATGGTGAAGGCCCCCAGGGCACCCAAGTATAATCTGCAAATGGCATGATCAAGCTGGGGCCCCAGTAGAGGCCAACAGATTAAGGACTGTTCAGGTAAGACCATCCCCATCTTTTGGGCAAGATTCTTCTGCAGATATTGGGTTCAACAGTTCTAGGGCTGAAGCCTTCTATGGGAAGAAGTCATACCTAAGAGAGTGTCCATCCCTGGTTGTGCTTTGTTACTGATGCTCTTGAACCAAACCTTGGCTCCATCTACATCAGTGGGTTTTTTATCCCTAGCATTTCTCTAAGCAGCTCTCCCTGCCAACTTGAGTTTTCATGGTGGCCAAAGGATCTCCTCCTGTTAGGGTTCCAGGGGCCTATGATGACAAGGTTACTTCTGGCAAGATTAACTCACATGTTTTCCTATAGCCACTGTGGGCAAGGTATGAGTCCTGGTGTGCAGTGCCCCTGTGAAGGGTGTCGTTTCTCCCTCCTTCAGCCCAGCTTCTGTGTGTTCTCTCTAACCACTCTTGGTGTCTTTTCTTTGAAGATCTGTTAGGAGCAAACACGTTATCTTGACTCCTCAGTGGGAGCTGTTTTACCTGTGTCTAGTCACCTATCTTGCCCTCTTACTGCTCAGTATTTCTTTATAATAAAATCTCTTTAACAACTTATTATAGAAAAGTAATACCTCAAAACAAAAAAGACTATGTACAGCAAACCCACAACTAGCATTATACTAAATGAAAAATAATAAGAAAAATTCTCTATGATACATAAAAAAGAAAAGCATTCCCAGTTTTATCATTTTAATTTGGCATTTTGATAAGTCTTACACAAAGCAATTAAATGAGAAAGAAATATAGGGTATCTAAATTTAAAAATACATAAAATCATCTTTTTCTGCAGATGGCATAATCTTATACTTAGAGACATTTACAGATGGCAAAAAAATGCTGTTAAACATGTACACAGGAAGGGGAACATCACACTCTGGGGATTGTTGTGGGTTGGGGGGAGGGGGGAGGGACAGCATTAGGAGATATACCTAATGCTAAATGACGAGTTAATGGGTGCAGCAAACCAACACGGCACATGGATACATATGTAACAAACCTGCACATTGTGCACATGTACCCTAAAACCTAAAGTATAATAATAAAAAAAAAAACAAAACAAAACAAAAAAAAAACTAATCAGGAAAGTTGCAGAATATAAGGTAAGCACACTAAATGTTAGTAACCTTTCAGTATAACAGGAAACTACTGAAAATAAGGAATTAATTCTTATTCATAAAAGCTGCAAAATATACTTACAAATTAATGTAACCAAATACAACATAATTAAAATAAAAAATGATAAAATGTTAATAAAAGTAAAAGGGACACAAAACTATTTGAAGGCATTTTATCTTCATGGGTTAGCATAATTAATACTGTTAAAATATCTGTACAACACAAAGCAACTTACAGACTCAAATTGCATTCTTACCAAAATTCTATTGACAGTCTTCATAGAAATGGGAAAATATTTTAAACTTGCATAAAAGCACAAAAAATCCCTGAAAATTTAGAGAAATACTGACAATATTCAAAATAAAAACAAGTGGAAGTATCATGTTACTTTATTTCAAAATATAATACAAATAACAATCAAAACACTGTGCTTCTCTCAAAGAAGCAGACACATAAACACATAATCAAGATCAAACCCCATTTAACTGAAAACACAAAACAATAAGCCTAGAGATCTAACAAAGAGTTTAACTTGCCAGTTACTCCATAAGTACTGCTCTTTTAAATGCTTGTTATTGCTCTTTTAAATGCTCAGCTATGTAGATAACAGAGACTAAGGTAAACATGACACTATAAAGTAAAACTTTAAATATTCAATAAGCAACTCCAAAAAGTGGAGTTATGTAAATTTTTTAAATAATATGAAACAGTTACTTTTTAAAAGTCATTGAAATGTAAAAATACAGACAGTTAACAAAATATAACTAGAAAAACAGTACCAATAGAAAGCTTTGACTCTAGAATAAATCACGGATAGAAGGCAGGAAAACCTTGGAGCTCCCAATCAGATGAATATTACAGCCTGTGGAGACTCCAATTGGGAATTTTGCTCCAAAACACACCACAGGAACATACCAGAAAAACAAAAAGAATCTATGACAAGAAGCTGCAAACTCCATAAGACAGCTGAAGATCTGTAAGTGCCCAAAGTGTGAGAGGCATAAAGTCCACCTCCAAACACACATTCTCACTGGAAACCTGAGAATCCAGATTATGAGAGAAGGATTTAACCTTACCTAGAGCTAAAATAAATTTAGAGAGCTGAGCAAAATACAAAAGTGGAAGAAGCAGTGGGAGAAATTCTTTGAGCATTACTGGTACCCAGGGAAACTCAGGAAAGCCATTTCTGACTTTATCTATCAGGGTTCCTTGGGGAGGGAAGCCAGTAGAATTGAGGCAGACCCACAGAAAAAGGGTAATTCTAGCTGAACTTTGTAAAAAATGTTGACCCAGAGCAAGTTTTCCTGGGCAGATTCTGGGGGTGGGGGTGGCGGGGGCAAAAGGGAAGCAGAAAGATAAGCATAGAAGCTGAAGCAGGCAGAGAGAGGTGAGGCCTGACAACCCTGCTTGCTTTCTCAGTGAACAAGTATGTGGCCTGGGGCAAGATTCCAGGCCCAATCACAAGCTGCCTGGATATATACTCAATGCCATTGCTGGGGTACAATGGGAGTGAGACTGGCCAAGCTGGCTGTGTGACAACTGGGTGACACCTATCTCTGCCAGGTGTTTTTCATTTTCTTTTTTTTATTTTATTATTATTATACTTTAAGTTTTATGGTTCATGTGCACAATGTTCAGGTTTTTTACATATGTATACATGTGCCATGTTGGTGTGCTGCACCCATTAACTTGTCATTTAGCATTAGGTATATCTCTTAATGCTATCTCTCCCCCCTCCCCCCACCCCACAACACTCCCCAGAGTCTGATGTTCCCCTTCCTGTGTCCATGTGTTCTCATTGTTCAGTTCCCACCTATGAGTGAGAATATGCGGTGTTTGTTTTTTTGTCCTTGCGATAGTTTGGAGAGAATGATGGTTTCCAGTTTCCTGCATGTCTCTACAAAGGACATGCCATTTTCATGATAATCTGTGCAAAGCAGCCAAAGAAGCCCTAATGCCCCTGAGAACATAACTCCACTGGACTTGAGAACAAACCCTTCATTTCCCACAGTGGCTGCAGCAAGCTCCATTCAAGTTTTACTGGTGGAGGGTATCCAGGTTCTTGGCATTTTGTCCAAGAATTTGACAAAATTCACCAATAAAGAAAGAAAGAATAAAGCAACAAAAGCAGAGATTTATTGAAAATAAAAGTACACTCCACAGGGTGGGAATGGGCTCAAGCACAGTGGCTAGGGAGTCCAGTTACAAAATTTTCTGAGGTGTAAATATCCCCTAAGGGTTTTCCTTGGTTACTTGATGTTCATCCTATGTAAACAAACAGGATCAAATAAAGTTACAAGTGATTTACTCAGTGTATTCCTTATGTAAATGTTGAGGGTATTTCTTGTCATTGCTAAGTGTTTCCATTTGAGTTAGTTCTAGGAAGTCAGCATAAATCAGGCTTATGTTTCCTGACTCCAGACCTTATTATCCTGCCTCATTTTCCCTCTGAGAAATGTGATTCCCATAAATCTTTATGGGAAGTGGAGGGACAAATGGTCTTTCTTTTGTAATTGCTTCATGCCTGTTTGGGGCATAGTCACCACTTATTGGGGATTATGAAACTCTCCCACTACTTTGTCTTATGGAGGCAGGGTAGCCCCTTGATGGCCAGGGATGGTGTATTGACCTTCAAGTGACTAAAAGCCTTGTTATCTGAAGTTTGATGATCTCTAGGTCAGAGAAAATAAATTTGGTTTTAAGATTTAATGGGGATAGCTATCCACCTTGGGGATTATCCACCTTCAGGGGGTGGATACCTATGCTGTCAAGAATGTTTGATATAGAGATTTGCAGGAGAAAAACAAAACCTGGCCTATGATCTGTTCTAGGATTTCTGTGTTTTCTTAAGGTCTTAGCATGAGTGACTCTCTTCAGTTCTATTTGGTCTTTTGGGGCCTAGTGCAAGAGCTAAATTGAAAACAATGTCTTCTCATAGTTTTTTGTTAAAAATATCTCCTTTTTGGTCAGGATCTCACTTAAGTGAGAGTGTAACCAAAATGTAGGGCTTTAGTGTTACTCTCAGCATGTCATTCATAGGTTAGGGTGTCCTCTGGGTCACACATTTCTTTCAGCTCTTCTCATTCCTATTGAAGGGAGACCATTTGAAATTTTGGAGATGGCTGCAAAGATCTAAAACTTTTGAGGTAATACAGCACAACAGGGAGATTATTACTGTGATTACAAGGAGGATAATACCAAGAGTTGAGTATGCTCCACTATCATGAGGAATATATTTCTAATCATTGCTACTTTTATTTCAAACAATGGAAATAGGACCTAACAAATGCCCCTCTAGAGGAGTGAAGGCCTATTGACAATTCTGTCTTCAACCCACGATATGGGTTAAGAGGATTGTGACAGTGTTCTGTTTCTGACTGATTATGAAGCAATGTATGCATATCATAATATAAGGTTATTCATCTATAAAGCTAACAGAAAAAAATCTTCAAAAATAAAAATATACCCCTTAAGAGCACACAATATACAACTTTTCCTTCTATTGTTTATAGAGACATAAGAAAAAATATTCAAATATGGGGCTCATGATAGTAGAAGTCTTAATCTGTGAATTTGAGAAAAGCTGCTTACATTAAGAATGGCATCTGCTTCTGGGGAGAAACTTCCCTCGTTAGTTTTACCTCGAGAGTTCCAGTGGGCATACACTTCCAAGAGTGTCAAGGAGCCCTTTTCACATGTGAGAGTATAGATCCAAAGTTCAAGTTTTGTTGCAATGTGGATGGCAAAGACAATCTTTCTCTGATGTTCTCAGAAGATACAATCTTCAGGTTCTAGATTGTGAAGGGGTTGTTAAAGTACTCAGTGAACCATAAAAAGCTTTCTTTACCTGGTGAAAAATACCCTATCACATAATAATTAATATTATAACATCTGCCTTTTTCCATGAGAGAGCTTTTATACAACCAGAAAACATGCACTAAAAATAAAAATGGAATAAAATTCCTCTATAATAGGTTTAATGGCTCATCAGGTGATGAAGTGTACCTGAATCTTTTATTGCTTTTTCAGAAATATGAGACCAAACACCAGTTATAAACTATTTTAACAATTTGTAAGTCACCACACTAATATATTCAATTTGGATCATTTTATATTTTCCATGATGAGTCATGAAATGCAGAACTTTTAATAATAAAATATTTAAGAACTCAGGAAGGACAAAGTGGCCATTCTGGTTTTCAATGAGTCCATGCTTAACATTAGAGTTATATACCCTTGAATATCAGTTGTTTCTCTGAATTACATGCATAGCACTGACAATTGATATGTTGTCATAGGTAATTTGACTTAGACCTTGGAATTCCTTCAAACTGCACATCTAAACGATTTCAGTAGCAGCTGGTTTAACATAAAAATCTGACAAAGTATTTTCTTCATGTTCAATTTTTTGTGTTCTACTTGAGTTGTTACAAGGAAATTGAGTTATTTCTGTGGTCTACAGAAATTTAAAAGCAGTAATTTTGATTGATCACATATATGCAGCCACATTAAAATTTTAGAAATTCCATACAATTTTGGAACATATATTAATATTCACTAAAATTAACCTACACATGATTAAACATTATTTTCTTTGTTTTAATAATGTTTTGTTTTGACAATGTTTTTTATGTAACTAAGCATGTTAAAGAATAAAAGACAATTTTAAAGCTGAAATTTGATTTGGGGAAGCCTATTAAATATGCTAAAGGTTAAAGAAAATTTCATTCCGATGCTTTATTATAATCGTTTACTAAAACAACATTTTACTTCTGTTACACACCTTGCATGTGAAACTGTTTCTAGTAGTCTTGATTACAAGTTATATTGGTTACCCTTAGCCATTTTAATTTAAACCTGGAAGGTTGTGTTAATTATGTACTAGGTGCTGATTAAAGTCTGACTGTCTTCAGCATGCTAGGTGTGTGGTCAACTCCACATATCTCCAGGCCTCATCAAGCTGTAAAGCAGGCAAGTAACACAATTTTCAGAAGCCAAAAAACAGTTTATGGCCTTATAGAATTTAGTAAGCATAATATTTGAACACAATTTAGACCATAGTTTTACATTTTGAAGGCATTGCATTTGACCAATTATTCTTAAAACTGTTCTATATTTCCCCAAAATTGGTCAAGTCACATAAACTAAATAAAAGACATTATACTCTATATCTCTGACTACATATTGGACTTAAGCTCATTATTTTTAAACCACATTAAAGCTGTTATATATTATACATACAACACAAATAAATACATAGAAAAAAAGATAAAGGACTGCAGAAAACTCTTATTTGGAGAAATGTCTTTTCATATCCTTCACCCTCTTTTTGATGGGGTTTTTGTTTATGTCTTGGAAATTTGATTAAGTTATTTGTAGATTCTGGATATTAGTCCTTTGTCAGATGGACAGATTGCAAAAATTTTATACCACTCTGTAGGTTGCCTGGTTACTCTGATGATCGTTTCTTTCACTGTGCAGAAGCTCTTTAGTTTAATTAGATCCCATTTGTCAATTTTTGCTTTTGTTGACATTGCTTTTTTTGTTTTAGTCAAGAAGTCTTTGCCCATGCCTGTGTACTGAATGGTATTGCCTAGGTTTTCTTCTAGGTTTTTATGGTTTTAGGTCTTATGTTTAAGTTTTTAAGTCTTTAATCTATCTTGAGTTAGTTTTTATATAAGGTGTAAAGACAGGATCCAGTTTCGGTTTCCTATAAATGGCTAGCCAGTTTTCCCAACACCATTTATTAAATAGGGAATCCCTTCCCCATTGCTTTTTTTGTCAGGTTTCTCAAAGATCAGATGGCCGTTGATGTGTGGGATTATTTAGGAGTCCTCTGTTCTGTTCCATTGGTCTGTATATTTGTTTTTGTACCAGTACTATGCTGTATTTGTTATGGTAGCCTTGTACTATAGTTTGAAGTCAGGTAACATCATGCCTCCAGCTTTGTTCTTTTGGCTTAGGATTATCTTGGCTATACAAGTCTTTTTTGATTCCATATGAAATTTAAAATCTTTTTTTCTAATTCTGTAAAGAAAGTCAATGGTAGCTTGATGGAGATAGCATTAAATCTATAAATTACTTTGGGCAGTATGGCCATTTTCACAATACTGATTCTTCCTACCATGAATGTGGAAAGTTTTTCCATTTGTTTGTGTCATCTCTTATTTCCTTGAGAAATGGTTTGCATTTTTCCATAAAGAGGTCCTTCACATCTCTTGTAAGTTGTATTCCTAGGTATTTTATTCTCTTTGTCTTAATTGTGAATCGGAGTTCACTCATGGTTTGGTTCTATATTTGTCTGCTATTAGTGTGTAGGAATGCTTGTGATTTTTGCAATTGATTTTGTATCCTGAGATTCTGCTAAATTTGCTTATCTGCTTAAGGAGATTTTGGGCTGAGATGATGGGGTTTTCTAAATATACATTCATGTCATCTGTGAACAGTAACAACTTGACTTTCTCTCTTCCTATTTGAAACTTTTTATCTCTTTCCCTTGCCCGATTGACGTGGACAGAACTTCCAATACTATGTTGAATAGGAGTGGTGAGAGAGGGCATCCTCATCTTGTGCTGGTTTTCAAAGGGAATGCTTCCAACTTTTGCCCATTCAGTATGACACAGGCTGTGGCTTTGTCATAAATAGCTCTTATTATTTTGAGAAACATATGAAAAATAAGCTCATCATCACTGGTGATTAGAGAAATACAAATCAAAACCACAATAAGATACCATCTCACACCAATTAGAAACATGGTCATTAAAATGTCAGGAAACAACAGATGCTGGAGAGTATGTGGAAAAATAGGACTGATTTTACACTGTTGGTTGGAATATAAATTAGTTTATCCATTGTGGAAGACAGTGTGGTGATTCCTCTGTGATCATAAAACAGAAATACCATTTGACCCAGCTGTCTCATTACTGGGTATATACCCAAAGGATTATAAATCATTCTAATATAAAGACACATGCATATGTATGTTTATTGCAGCACTATTCACAATAGCAAAGACTTGGAACCAACCCAAATACCTATCAGTGATAGACTGGATAAAGAATATGTGGCACATATACACCAAGGAATGCTATGCAGTCATCAAAAAAATGAATTCATGTCTTTTGCAGGGACGTTAATGAAGCTGGAAACTATCATTCGCCTGTGTAAGCAAACTTACACAGGAACAGAAAACCAAACACCACATGGGAGTTGAACAATGAGAACACAGGGACACAGGGAGGGGAACATTACACACTGGGGCCTTTGGGGTGGTGAGGGGCTAATGGAGTCATAACATTAGGAGAAATACCTAATGTAGATGATGTGTTGATGGTTACAGCAAATCACTCTGTCACATGTATACCTATGTAACCATCCTGCACATTTTGCACATGTATCCCAGAACTTAAAGTACATTTTAAAAAGATACAAAAAAGTCAACTGTGGAGATTCTGCAACATATATCATTAAATGTGCTTCACTTATTTTGAATTTAATACATTGCCTAAAAATATTTGTGAGAATTTCTGAAACTTAACATCCAGAAGCCTATAATTGGCTATTGACAACTATCTGTTTCTTTGTTAAGACTCAAATCATTGGTCTTCCTAAGTGTTAAATGTAGGAAGAATGGGATCGTATTACATTACAAATATGTGAAGAAATATAATACATTAATAATAATACCAGTATCTGCTAGGAAAATATATGTTTTGGCAGGTATAGCTAGTGTTTAAATAAAATAGCTGTAAAACATTTTTAAAAAAGAAGATAAATGACTTATTTTCTATGCCAAATATTGAACCCTAAACATTGGCTGCCATTGTGAAAAGAGAAAGCATGACTACATGGTTACAAGGTCAAACTCCTAAGTACATGAGTGACCTAATTGCTGGGCCATCTTAAAAAGCAGACCTATGGGATTTTAGACATACATTTTATCCTAAAGTATTCCTCTGTATGACAGAATACCGAAAGTCACACAAAGCACCTCGGATTCAACACAGTTTAAGGCCAGTCTCAGAATTCCTTTCTTTTTTTAATTAAAACTTTACAGAGGAGATAAACAGTGGATTCCAGAACACTGCTGCCCAGTTCCACACCAGTCCACTCCACATCATTCCATTCCACTCCATTTCTCTCCACTCTAGTCCATTCCAGTTCTCTACCCTTCACCCCACTCCACTCCATTCCATTCCATTCCATTCGGCTACACTTCACTCCACTCCTCTCCATTCTGTTCCAATCCATTCCGTTTTATCCTATTCAATTCCACTCCATTCCTCTCCACTCTACTCTATTCCTCTCCTCTCCACTCCACCCCACTCCATTCCATTCCATCCCATTCCATTCCTGTCCATTCCACCCCAATCAACTCCAATCCACGACATTCCACTCCATTCCACTCCACTCCCCTCCACTCTACATTGCTCCGCAGCACTCCTCTCCACTCCATTCCACTCCACCTCACTCCACTCCACTCCGTTCCATTACATCCCATTCTATTCCAGTCCATTCCACTCCACTCCCCTCCACTCCACTCCACTCGACTAAACTCCATTCCTTTCCATCCCATTCCATTCCACTCCATTCCACTCCACTCCACACCATTGCACTGCCTTCCACTCCACTCCACCCTATTGCATTCTATTCCTTTCTTTCGACAGAATCTCACTCTATCACCCATGCTGGAGTGCAGTGGCGTGACTCCAGCTCACATTTCATTTCACCATTTGAATTCCATAACCCTCCATTCCAATGAACTCCACTCTATTCCATTCCATTGCATTCAAGTTGACTCCACTCAGCTCCACTCCACTCCATTCCACTCCACTCCATTTCATTTCACTCCACTCCACTCCTCTCCACTCTACTCCATTCAATTTCATTCCATTCCATTCCAATCCATTCCACCGCACTTCACTCCCCTCCACTCCACTCCATTTGTCTCCACTCCATTCCACTCCAATATACTCAACTCCACTTCACACCATTCCATCCTATTCCATTACACTCCCTTCCACTCCACTCCACTACATTCCACTCCACTCCACTAGATTCCATTTTGCTCCATTCCCTTCAGTTTTATTCAATTCCACTCCAATGCACTCCACTCCATGCAACTCCACTCCTTTCTACTCCACTCCATTTCACTCCACTCTACTCCAATCTACACCACTCTATTCCATTCCATTCCCTCCCATTCCATTCGAATTCATTCTAGCCCAGATCACTTAACTTCATTCATTCCTATTCCATCCCATTCCTTTCCACTGCGATGCACTCCCCTTCAGTCCACTCCAAAACACTCCATTCTATTCCATTCCATTCCATTCCATTCCATTCCATTACACTCTATACCCTTCCACTCCACTCTACTCCACTCTACTACACTCTACTCCACTCCACCCCACTCCTTTCGATTGCATTCTTTTCTTTCAACAAGATCTCTCACTGTCACCCAAGCTGCAGATAGTTTGCAAAATCTCAGCTTACACTTCATTTCACCATTCCATTCTATCCCATTCAAATACACTCCACTCCATTCAGCACCACTGCACTCCATTCCATTTAACTCCATTCCACTCCATACCATTCTATCCCATTCCATTCCACTCCTTTCCACTACATTCCACTCAATTCCATACCATTGCATTCCAGTCCACTTTACTCCATTCCATTCCACTCCATTCCTCTCCACTCCATTCCACTCCCCTCCATTATACTCCACTCCACTCCACTCCTTTCTATGCCGTTCTATTGCATTACACTCCATTCTATTCCATGCCACTCCACTCCACTTCTTTCAACTTCACCATAGTCCACTCCACTCCAATCCACCACACAAGACTGCATTCCTCTCCACTTCTCTAAAATCCACTCCATTCCATTTCATTCGTTTCAACTCCATTACAACACACTCCATGACATCCCACACAATTCCACTATGCTCCATTCCACTCCACTACACTCCAATCCTCCCGAATCCACTCCATTGCGTTACATCCTATGACATTCCACTCCATTCCACTCAACTCCACTACCCTACACTCCATTCTATTCCACTCCACTCCACTCCAATCTATGCACCACCACTCCACTCCAATACTTTCAACTCCACTCCATTCCACACCACTTCATTCCATTCCCTCCCATTCCTTCCCACTCTAATCCACTCCACTCCACTCTACTCCCCTGCCCTCCACTCCACTCTGGTACATTCCATTTCATTCCATTGACCTCCACTCCACTTCCCTCCACTGCACTTAACTCCACTCCATTCCACTCCATTCCTTCCCTTGCATTACAATCCATTCCATTCCATTGCTTTCTTGCGACAGATTCTCCCTCTGTCACCCAGGCTGAAGTGCAGTGGCACAATCTCAGCTCACATTCCATTTCACAATTCCATTCCTTTCCTTTTGATTCCATTCTATTCCATTCCACTCCACTCCACTCCACGCCACTCCACTCCATACCACTCCACTGCATTCCACTCCACTTTTTCAATTCCATTCCAGTCCTTTCAACACCAATCCACTCCACTCCATTCCATTCTGTTGCACACCATTCTATTCCATTCAACCCCACTCCACTCCACTCCTCTCCACTCCAATCCACTCCAATCCATTCCACTCCACTCCACTCCACTCCGCGCAAGTCGCCTTCACTCCACTCCTTTTCACTGCACTCTATTCCAGTCCACTGCACTCCAACCAACAGCACTCTATTCAACTCCATCCCATTCCATTCCACTCCAATCCACTGCACTCCACTGCACTCTACTCCACTCCACTCCATTCAATTCCATCCCATGCCATTCAACTCTATTCCACTCCACTATACTCCACTCTACTCCATTCCACTCCATTCCGTTCCATTCCACTCCATTCCATTCCACTCCATTCCATTCCATTCCACCCATTCCGTTCCATTCCACTCCACTCCATTCCACTCCATTCCATTCCATTCCATTCCATTCCATTCCATTCCATTCCTTTCCATTCCATTCCATTCCATTCCATTCCATTCCATTCCATTCCATGACAGTCCATTCCATTCCTTTCCTTTTTTTCAAGAGGTTCTCGGTCTGTCAACCAGGCTGAATTTCAGTGGCATTATCTCAGCACACATTACATTTCAGCATTCCGATACATTCCTTTCCATTCCATTAAATTCCCGTCCATTCCATTCCATTCCATTCCATTCCATTCCATTCCACTCCACTCCACTCCACTCCACTCCACTCCATTCCATTCCATTCCACTCCTCTCCAATCCACTGCACTCCATTCCACTTCACTCCACTCCACTCCAATCCATTTTATTTCGTTCCACTTCATTCCACTCCACTCTGCTCCAATCCACAACACTCCATTCCATTCCATTCTATTCCATTCCATTCCATTCCATTCTATTCCATCCCATTCCATTCCACTGCACTCTGCTCCTCAACACTTCACTCCATTCCACTCCACTCTACTTCATTCCATTCCATCCCATTCCATTCAACTCCATTCCATTCCACTCCCCTCCACTCCAGTACACTCCACTACATCACATTCCATTCCATTCTACGCCATTCCATTCCATTGATTTGTTTTGACCACATCTCACTCTGTCAACCACGCTGGAGTGTGATATCACAATCTTAGCTCACATTTCCTTTCACCGTTCCATTCCATTCCATTCCATTGCATTCCATTCCATTCCATTCTGTTCCACTTCTTTGCAATCCACTCCACTCCACATCACTCCACTATAGTCCCCTGCATTCCATTCCATTACATCTCATTCCATTCCGCTCCACTCCACTTCATTCCAATCAGATCCATTCCTCTGCATTCCATTCCATTCCATTCCATTCCATTCCATTCCATTCCATTCCATTCCTTTCCTTAGAGAGTATCTCACTCTGTCACCCAGACAGGATTGCAGTTGCACAATCTCAAGTCACATTTCCATTCACCATTCCATTCCATTTCATTTCATTCCATTCCATTCCACTCCACTGCACTCAACTCCACTCCACACCATTCCATTGCATTCATTTCAATTCCAGTGCATTCCACTCCACTCCACTCCATTCCATTCCATCCAATGTCTTTCTATTATATTCCCCTAACCTCCACTCCAGTCAATTCCATTCCATTCCAACATATTCCATTCCACTCCATTTTCCTCCACTCCAATCCACTCCACTCCATCTCCTTCCATTCCCTTATTTTGTTTCGACAGGATCTCACTCTGTCACGTAGGCTGGAGTGCAGTGGCAGAATCTCAGCTCACATTTCATTTCACAATTCCATTGCATTCCATTCACTTTGATTCCCTTCCATTCCATTCCATTCAACTCCATTCTAGTCCACTCCACCCGACTCTATTCCACTCCATTCCACTCCACTCCAATCCACTACATTCCATCCAATTGGATTCCACGCCATGCCACTCCACTCCCTTCCAGTCAACTCCACTACACTCCATTCTTTCCATTCCATTTCATTCCATTCCATTCCATTCCATTCCATTCCATTCCATTCCATTCCATTCCACTTTACTCCACTCTATTACATTCCACTCCATTTCATTCCACTCCACTCCTCTCCAATCCACTACACTCCACTCCAATCCACCCCTTTCCATTCCACTCCAATCAAAACCCCTTCAATCCACTCCACTCAATTCCATTCCAATCCACTGCGTTCCATCCCATTCTGTTAAATTCCATACAATTCCACTCCATTTGACTCCACCTCAAACAACAGCACTCAGTTCCAGTCCAATCCATTCCATTCCATCCCTTTCCGTTAAACACCATTCAACTCCACTCCACTCTACTCCACTCCTCTCCACTCCATTCCATTAGATTCCATCCCATTCCATTCCACTCCATTGCACACCACTGCAGTCCAATCCTGTGCACTCCACTACAATCCACTCCACAAACTACAGTTGATTCCACTCCACTCCATGCCACTCCACTCCATGCCACTCCACTCCACTCAAATCCATTTCACTGCAGTACTTTCCACCTCAATGCACTCCACTCCATTCCCTTCTATTGCACTCCACTCCATTCCACTCCACTCCAATCCATTCCACTATGTTCCATTCCATTCCATGAGATTCAATTCCACTCCACTCCACTCCATTCGATCTCATTCCATCCCATTTCTTTCCACTACCTTCCACTCCACTCCATTCATCTAAGCTCCATTCCTCTACACTAATCTCTTCTCCACTGCACTCCACACAATTCCATTAAAGTGATTTCTTTCGACAGGAACTCACTCTGTTTCCCAGGCTGCAATGTAGTGGCACAATCTCACCTAACATTTCATTTCACAACCCAATTCCATTCCATTCCACAACCCAATTCCATTCCATTCCACTTCATTCCATTCCATTCCATTCAAGCCCTGTCCACTCCACTCCACTACATTCCACTCCATTCCATTCCATTCCATTCCATTCCGTTCCGTTCCGTTCCGTTCTATTCCATTCCATTCCATTCCATGTTATTTCATTCCATTCCATTCCACTCCACTCCACTCCACTCCACTCAACTCCACTCCATTCTATTCCACTCCATTTCACTCCACTCCAATCCAGTCCACTCCACTCCCTTCCACTACTCTCCATTCAATTCCATTCCACTCCATTCGACTTCGCTTTACTCCACTCCTCTCCATTCCATTCCATCCATCCCATTCCATGCCATTCCATTCCACTCCATTCCACTCCACACCACGCCACTCCTCTCCACTCCACTCTATTCCATTCCATCCTATTACATTCCACTCCATTCCACTCCACTCAATTTTACTACACTCTATTACACTCCACACCACTTCACTCCAGTCCCTTTCACTCCATTACACACTAGTCCATTCCACTCCACCCCCACTCCACTCCACTCCGTTCCATTCGAACCCATTCTATTCCACTTCACTCCACTCCTCTCCACTCTACTAAACTGTTTCATTCCATCCCATTCCTTTCCATTTCATTCCGCTCCACTCCACGTCACTCAACTCCAGACCAATTCACTCCATTGCATTTCTTTCCTTTCTTTTGACAAGATCTCACTCTATCACCCCGGCTGGAGTGCAGTGGCACAATCCCAGCTCACATTACATTTCACCAATTGAATTCCATTCGATTCGATTCCAATCAATTTCACTACATTCCATTCCATTTCATTCAACTCGACTCCACTCCAATCCACCCCACTACACTCCATTCCAGTCCACTACTTTCCACTCCACTTCTCTCCATTCCACCTCACTCCATTTTGCTCCACTTCACTCCACTACATTCCAATCCACTACATTCCATTCCACTCTACTCCACTCTATTCCATTCCATTTAATTCCATTCAAATCCATTCCACCACGATGCACTCCACTCCAATTCACTCTATTCCATTCCATTCCATCCCATTCCATTCCACTGCACTAAACTTCTCACCACTCCATTCCACTCCTCTCCGTTCCATTCCATCCCATCCATTCGACTCCATTCCAATCCAATCCACTCCACTCCTCTCCTCTCCATCCCATTCCATTCTATTCCACTCCATTCCATTCCATACCTTTCTTTCAACAGCATCTCTCTCTGTCACCCAGGCTGGAGTGTGGTAGCATAATCTCGGCACAAATTTTATTTCTCCATTCCATTCCATTCCATTCCATTCCGTTCCGTTCCGTTCCATTCCATTCCAATTCGTTCCATTCCATTCCATTCCATTCCAATCAACTCTAGTTCACTACACTCCACTCCATTCAAATCACCTCCACTCTAATCTATTCCACTTTTTTCCATTCCGTTACATTTCTTTCCACTCCACTCCACTTTATGCAAATCTACTCCTCTCCAATCCTTTTCACTCCAATCCAATCCACTCCACTCCACTCAACTCCACACCAGTCCATTTAGTTCCATCCCATTCCATTCAACCCAAGTCCACTCCAATTCAGTCAAGTGCACTCCACTCCTATCCTCACATTTCCATTTTATCCTTTTCCATTCCACTCCATTCCACCCCAGTCCACTTCTCTCCAAATAATTCCACTTCACTCCACTCCACTCCATTGCCTTCCATTACTTTCCAATCCAATCCAGTCCACACCCATCCATTCCGTTCCATAACATTCCATTCAACTCCAATCCACTCCACTCCACTCCACTCCATTTCATCCCATTCTATTCGTCTCCATTCCACTCCACTCCACTACACTACACTGCACTCCAATCCATTCTATTTCATTCCATTACATTCTACTCCATTCCATTCCATTCCTTTGTTTCGATAGGACCTCACTCTCTCACAGAGCCTGGAATGCAGTGGCAAAATCTAAGCTCACATTCCATTTCACCATTCCATTCCATTCTATTCCAGTCCACTCCACTTCACTCCTATCTACTTCTCTCCCCTCTTCTCTACTCCATTCCATATCGTCCCATTGCATTACACTCCATTCCACTACAGTCCAATCCACTCCACTTCAGTATATTCCATTGCACTCTGCGCTATTAAATTCCTTTCCATTGATAGGATCTCCGTCTGCCACCCAGGCTGGAATACAGTGGCAAAATGTCCGCTAATATGTCATTTCAGCATTCGTTTCCATTCCATTCCATTTCATGCCTCAGATTTGCACTCCAGTGCACTGCACTCCACTGCATTCCATTACATTCCACACCATTCAACTCTGCTCCTATCCACTTCCCTCCACTCCACTCCACTTCATTCCATTGCACTCTATTTCACTCCACTTCACTCCACTCCACTCCACTCAATTCCATTCAATCCCACTCCATTCCATTCCATTCCATTCCATTCCACTCCAATGCACTCCAACACAGTCCATTCCATTCCATTTCATTCCATTCCTCTCAACTCCACTTCCCTCCACTCAACAACCCCCCACTCCCCTCTACTTCACTCCACTCCATTTCCTTCCACTCCTTTCCACTCCACTTCATTCCACTCCACTCCATTCCATCCCATTCCATTCAACTCCATTCCACTACACTCTACTCCTCTCAACTGTGTTCCACACCATTCCATTCCTTCAGATTCTTTTGCACTTCATTCCACTCCAGTCCAATACACTCAACTCCACTCCACCCTACTTCAGTGTACTCCACGCCATTCCATTCCTTTCCTTCGACAGGATCTCAGTCTGTCACCCAGGCTGGAGTACAGTGGCAGAAACTCCGCTCACATTTCGTTTCACAATTCCTTTCCAATCCATTCCATTTCATGCCACTTCACTGCACTCCAGTCCACTGCATTCCACTCAATTCCATTCCTTTCCATTCCATTCCATACCATACCGTTGCACTCCATTCCACTCCACTCCATTCCACTCAACTCCATTCCATTACACTACATTTGCCTCCACTTCACTCCAATCCACTCCACTCCACTCCAGTTCATTCCATTTCTGCCCATTCCATTCCATTCTACTCCATTCCTCTGCCTTGCACTGCGCTACACTGCACTCCCATCCATTAAATTCCATCCCATTCCATGAGACTCCTTTCCACTCCAGTATACTCCACCCCACTCCACTCCACCCCACTCCACTCCATTCCATTCCATTGCATTCGAATCCATTCCATTGCACTCCATTCCATTCCATTCCATTCCATTCCATTCCATTCCATGCCATTCCATTCCATGCCATTCCATTCCATTCCATTCCATGCCATTCTATTAATTTTTTTGACCAGATCTCACCTGTCACCCAGGCTGGAGTGCAGTGGCACAATCTCAGCTCACATTACATTTCGCCATTCCATTCATATGCATTCCCTTCCATTGCATTCCAATGCATTCCATTCCATTCTATACCATTCCTTTCCAATCCACTCCACTCCGCTCCAATCCACAACACTCCACTTTATTAATTTTTAATCCATTACCTTGCATTACACTCTTTTCCACTCCGCCTCCTCCACTTCACTCAACTACACTCTACTACACTGCACTATACTCCATTCCATCCCATTCATTTCCAAAGATTTCCATTCTACTCCACTCCAGTCCACAATCCTCCATTCCACTCCATTCCACTCCACTCCTCTCAACCCCACTCCATTCTACTCCATTGCATTCAAACCCATTCCATCCCAGTCCTTTCCACTCCACTCCACTCCACTGCATTCAACTCCATTCCACTCCCCTCCACTCTACTCCTCCCCACTCCTCCCTACTGCACTCCACTCCATTCCATTCCATCCCACTACATTCTACTCCATTCCATTACACTCTTCTCCAATCCTCTCCAATCCACTCCATTCCATTGCATTACCTTACATCCACTTTCATTGAACTCCATTCCATTCCTCTAAACCACATTCTACTCCACTCCACCAAACTCCATTCCATTCCATAACATTCTACTCCATTGGATTCCACTACTTTCCATTCCAGTCCAATCCACTCCACTCCACACGAATCCATTCCATTCCGTCCCATACCATTCCACCACAGTCCACTCCACTCCACTCCACTCAAGTGCACTCCACTCCTATCCTCACCTGTCCATTCTATCCTATTCCTTTCCAATCCATTCCAACCCAGTCCACTCCTCTCCAATAATTCCACTCCATTCCATTCCATTCCACTCCCTTCCACTGCCCTCCATAAAACTCCACTCCCCTCCATTCCATTCCACTCCACTCCACTCCAATCCAATCCATTCCATTGCATCCCTTTCCATTCCACTCCATTCTACTCCACTCCACACGACTTCATTGCATTCCATTCCTATCCATTCATCTCCATTCTATTCCATTCCACTCCTTTTTTTCGATAGGATCTCACTATGTCACCCAGGCTGGATTGCAGTGGCTAAATATCAGTTCCCGTTTGGTTTCACCATTCCATTCCATTGCATTCGTTTCCAGTCCATTCAATTCCTTTCCGCTGCTCTGCACTCGACTCCCCTCCTCTCCACCCCATTCCATTGCATTCAACTCCATTCCACTCCACTTCTGTTCCTACCCTCCACTACATTTAATTCCATCCAATTCCATTCTACTCCATGACAATAAACTGCACTCCAATCCACTTCAATGAACTCCATTCCATTACATCCCATTCCATTCCACTGCATTCCCCTCCACTCCACAGCACTCCACTCCACACTACTGTGGAGTGACTCCACTGTACTCCATTCCTCTCCATTTCATTCCACTCCTCTCCACTCCACTGCATTCCATTCCACCTCATTCAACTGCACTCCACTCCATGCCACTCTACTCCACTCCACTCCATTCCGTTCCATCCCATTGCATTCTACTCCATTCCACTACACCCAAATCCACTCAACACCCCTCTACTGCACTAAACTGCATTCCTTTACAACCCATTCCGTTCCACTCCATTCCCTTCCACTGCATTCCACTCCACTCCACTTCACTACATTCCACTGCACTCCACTACACTACACTCCATTCCATTCCGTTCCATTACATTATTCTCCATACCACACCACTCTACTCCACTCCATTCCTCTCCACTCCACTACACTCCACTCTCTTCCACAGATCACCATTCCATTCCACTACCTTCCACTCCACTCCACTCCACTCCCCTCCACTACATCCCATTCCATTGGACTGTTTTCCGCAATAATGCATTACAATCCACTAAACTCAATTCAACTCCGCTCCATTCCAATCTACTCCACTCTACTCCGTTCCACTCCTCTCCACTCCATGCCATTCCATCCTTTTCCATTACACTCCATTCCACCTCACTCCTCTCCACTTCACTCAACTCCAATCCAATCCATTCCATTCCATTCCATTCTATTCTATTCCATTCCATTCGGTTACACTGCACTCCATTCCACTCCACACCAATTCTGTCCACTCCACTCCTTTCCACTCCAATTCATTCCAATCCACTCCAGTCCACTTTACACCACTCCATTCCTTTCTATCCCCATCCATTCCTTTCCAATCCACTCGACTATACTCCACTACACTGCACTCCCCTCCACTCCACTCCATTCCATTGCATCCCATTCCATTCAACTCCATTACAATCCATTCCACTCCACTCCATTCCACTGCACTCCACTCCATTCCCTTCCATTACTTTCCACTCCATTCCTATCCCTTCCTTTCTTTTGACAGTATCTCACTCTGTCAACCAGCATGGAGTGCAGTGTCACAATCTCAGCTCACATTTCATTTCAGCATTCCATTCCATTCTATTCCATTAAATTCCAGTCCATTCCACTCCATTCCACACCTCTGCACTCCAATACACTCCAAACCAATCCATTCCACTCCATTTCCAGTCCTCTCCACTATGCTCCAATCTAATCTAGGCTATCAGAATCCATTCCATTCCCTTCCATCCCATTTCATTCCACTCCACTCCACTCCACTCCACCGAATTCCATTCCTTTCAATTACGCTTCATTCCATGTCCTTCCACTCCCTTCCTCTCCATTCCACTCCACTCCCCTCAACTCCATCCCATTCCATCCCATTCATTTCCACTCCATTGCACTCTACTCCACTCCACTCTACTCCTTTCAGATCAATTCCTTTCCATTACACTACAGTCCACTCCACTCCAGTCCATTCCACTGGACTACACTCTACTCCATGCCACTCCACTTCATTCAATTCAATTCCTTTCTTATGACAGGATGTCTCTCTGTCACACAGGCTGAAGTTCAGTTTCACAATCTTAGTTCACATTTTATTTCACCATCCCATTCCATTCCATTCCATTCCATTTCATTCCATTCCATTCCATCCCATTCCGTTCCGTTCCGTTCCATTCCGTTCGATTCCGTTCCGTTCCATTCCATTCCATTCCATTCCGTTCCATTGCATTCCGTTCTGTTCCGTTCTGTTCCGTTCCGTTCCTTTCCGTTCCGTTCCATTCTATTCCATTCCATTTCATTCCATTCTATTCAACTCTAGTCCATTCCATTATTTTCTTTCAAGAGGATCTCACTCTGTCACCCAGGCTGGGGTGCAGTGGAACAGTCTCAGCCCACATTTCATTTCACCATTACATTACATTCCGTTCCATTCTATTCCATTCCATTCCATTCCATTCCATTCCATTCCATTCCATTCCTCTCTTCTCCGCTAAACTCCACTCCAATCCATTCTACTAAACTCCATTAGACTGCACTCCTCTCCACTCCAGTCCACTCAACTCCAATCCACCCCACTCCACTCCATTGCAATCCATCTTCTTCCATTCCCTTCTGTTCCATTCTATTCCCCTCAATTCCACTCCACACATCTCCACTCAACTCCGCTCCTTTCCAATGCACTCCACTCCACACATCTCCATTCCAAATCCTCCCAATTCTTCCCACTCCACTCCACTAAATTCCATTCCATTCCATTCCACTTTATTCCACTCCACTCCACTCCACTCCATTCCATCCTATTCCATTACTTTCCACTCCACTCCACTCCCCTCCATGTAACTCCACTCCCCTCTACTCAAGTCCATGCCATTCCAATCCACCACACTCCTCTCCTTTCCACTCCACTCCATTATCCTCCACTCCACTCGAGTCCACTCCACATCATTCAATTCTATTCCAACCCATTCCATTCCACTCCATTCCACTCCAATCCATTCCATTCCATTGTATTCCACTCAAATCCTATCCATTCCATTCCTTTCCATTTGGTTCCATTCCCTTTGGTTCCATTCCATTCCATTCCATTGCTTTCTTTCAACAGGATCTCACTCTGTCACCCAGGCTGCGGTGCAGTGGCACAATCTCAGCCCACATTTCATTTCAGCATTCCTTTCCATTCCATTCCACTCCACTCCATTCCTGTTCTCTCTTTTCAACTAACCTCCACTCCTATCCATTCCACTACAGTGCATTCCACTGCACTCCACTCCACTTAACTCCCATCCTCCCCACTCCAATCCATTGTAATTTGTACTATTCCATTTCCATCCATTCCACTCCATGCCACTCTGTTCCATTCTATTCCCCTCCATTTCACTCCACTCCACGCATCTCCACTCCACTCCACTGCTTTCTAATCCACTGAACTCCACTCCACTCCACACAATTCCGTTCCATTTCCTCCCATTCCTTCCCACTCCAGTCCACTCCTCTGAACTCCAATCCACTCCCTTCCATTCCATCCCATTCTATTCAACTCCACTCCATTCCAAACAACTCCAATCGACTCCACTCCATTCCATTCTATTCCACTATATTCCACTCCACTCCACTCCATCACATTCCATTCATTTCCCCTCCACTCCACTCCCCTCCAAATAACTCCACTCCCCTCATGTCCATTCAATTCCATTCGAATCCACTCCTCTCAGCTCCACTCCACTCATTTCCCTTCCATTCCATTGCATGCCTTTCCATTCCACTCCACTCAACTCCAGACCATTCCACTCCACACCACTCAACTCCACTCCATTCCATTCTAATCCTTTCCAGTCCATTCCTCTCCATTCTATTCCTTTCTTCTACAGGATCTCACCCTGTCATCCAGGATCTGTTGCAGTGGCACAATCTCTGGTCACATTTCGTTTTGCCGTTCCCTTCCATTCCTTTCCTTTTCATTCCTTTATCACTACACTTCACTCCACTATAGTCCACTCAACACCATTCCATGTCGTTCCATCCCATTCCACTCCATTCCACTACACTGCTGATCCTCCAGACTACTCCATTCAATTCCATCCAATTCCACTCTACTACATACCACTACACTGCACACCAATCAACTCCAATCAACCTGATTCCATTCCATCCCATTTCATTCCACTCCATTCCCCTCCAATCCGCACCACTTCATTCTGCTCTAGTCCACACCACTCGACTCTACTCCACTCCAATCCATTCAATTCCACTCCACTCCCCTCCACTCCACTGCATTCCATTACACTCCATTCCAATGCAATCCACTCCAATCCACTCCACTCCCCTACACTCCACTCCACTCCACTAGTCTCTACTCCACTCCACTTCCCTCCATCCCATTCTGTTTCATTCCACTTCACTCGACTCCACTCGACTCCTCTCTACTCCACTAAACTGTATTCCATTACAACCCATTCCATTCCACTCCTCTCCACTCCACTCCATTCCATTCCATTTCGATTCTCTCCATTCCACTCCCCTCCACTTCACTCCACTCCCTTCCACTCCAATTCATTCCATTGCACTCTAGTCCACTCTACAGCACTCCATTCCTTTCCACCACCTTTGATTCAACTGAAATCCCCTCCACTACATTCCACTCCACTGCATTCCAATCGACTCAATTCCATTCCCTCCCATTCCATTCAACTCTATTACAATCCAGTCCACTCCACTTCAAAGCACTCCATTCCTTTCCATCCATTCCAATCCATTGCACTCCATTCCATACCATTCCTTTCTTTAGACAGGATCTCTATCTGTCAACCAGGATGGCGTGCAGTGGCACAATGTCAGCTCTCATTTCATTTCTCAATTCCATTCCATTCCATTCAATTCCATTAAATTCCAATCCATTCCACTCCACACCACAGCACTCCACTCCAATCCGCTCCAAACCAATCCTCTCCACTTCATTCCATTCCATTCCATTCCATCCCATTTCATTATGCTCCACTCCATTCCATTCCATACCATTCCATCCCATTCATTTCGACTCCATTTCACTCTACTCCACTCCAGTCCACTCCACTCCACTGCACTCTATTCCTTTGAAATCAATTTCATTCCATTCCACTACAGTCCACTCCACTCCATTCCACTGTACTACACTCTACTTCACTCCACTCCACTCCATTCATTTCCATTCCTATCTTATGATAGCATATCACTCTGTCGCACAGGATGGAGTGCAGTGGCACAATCTCAGCTCACATTTCATTTCATCATTACATACCATTCAATTCCATTCAACTCCACTCCTCTCTTTTCCACTCCATTGCACTCCATTCAAGTCTACTCCATTTTACTCCTCTCCACTCCCTTTCCTTCCCATTCCAATCAACTCCAATCCATTCCAATCCACTGTCTTCCACTCCACTCATTTACATTCCATTCCATTCCATTTCATTAAATGTCTTTCCACTCCACGACACTCCACTTCCCTCCTCTCTCCTAAACTCCCTTTCACTCCACTAAACTCCACTCCACTCCAGTCCACACCCCTTCATTACACTCCACTTCATTCAACTCCACTCCACTCCACCCCAATCCATTCCACTCCACTCTACTCCACTCTCTTCCATTCAATTATTTTCCATTCCTCTAAATTAAACTCCACCCCACTACACTCCATTCCATTCCATTCCACTCCCGTCCGTTCCTTGCAACTCCACTCCACTCCACTCATTTTCACTCAATTCCATTCTACTCCATTCCAATCCACACCACTGCATTCCATTCCATTCTATTCATTTCCACGTCAATCTACTCAACTACACTCCACTCCACACAACTCCACCACAATCCATTCCACTCTAATCCATTCCATTCCATCTCTTACCATTCGACTGTATTCCACTCCGCTCTACTCCCATCCACTCCCCTCCACTTCACTCCACACAACTCCACTCCTGTCCATTCCATTCTATTTCTTTCCATTCCATTCCTTTCCTTTCCGTTCCATTCCATTCCATTCCATTCCATTCCATTGCATTCCATTCCATTCCATTTCACTCCATTCAATTCCATTCATTTCATTCCACTCCATTCCATTCAATTCCTTTCTTATGACAGCATCTCAGTCTGTCATCCAGTCTGGAGTGCAGTGGCACCATCTCAGCTCCCATTTTCTTTCTCCATTCCATTCCATTCCATTCCATTCCAATCCATTCCCTTATATTCCACAAACTCCACTCCTCTCCACTCCATTCTTCACCATTCCACTCCACTCTACTGTGTTCCATTCCATTGCATTTCATTCCACTCCAACTCTCTCCACTAGGCTCCACTGTACTCCACTCCACTCCATTCCATTGCATTCTAATTCCACTGCACTCAGCTCTACTCCGGTCTAATCCATTCCATCCCATTCCTTTCAAATCCATTCCATTCCACTCCACACAACTCAAGTCCACTCAATCGCTTTACATCCCGTTCATTTGCACTGCATTCCTCTCCACTCCACTCAACTCCACTCTATTCCATTCCATTCCATTATACTCCTTTGCAATCCCCTCCACTCCACTCCGCCCAACTGCATTTCATTCCAATCCACTCAAATCCACTCGACTACACTACACTACACTCGATTCCTCACCATTCCATTCCACTCCAATCTACTCGACTCAATTCCATTCCATTCCACTCCGTTACACTCCTTTTGACACAAAGTGACTCCACTCTACTCCATTCCAACGCTTCCACGCCACTACACTCCACCACACACCACTCAATTCCACTCCATTCCACTCTTTATCACATCACTCCATTCCGTTCCATTCCATTCCACTCCATTCCACCAGACTTCACTCCTGCCCAATACATTGCACTCCATGCCTCTCCGCTGAATTCCACTACACTCCAATCCATTCCATTCCATTCCATGCCACTCCAATTAACTGCACAGCATTCCACTGCACTTCAGAGCATTCCACTGCATTAAATTCCATCCCATTACGTTCCATTCCACTCCAATCCACTCCATTGCATTCCACTGTCCTCCACTGCACTCCTCTCCATTGAATTCCATCTCATTCCATTCGACTCCCTTCTGATCCACTCCAAAGAACTCCACTGCCTTCCATTCCATTCCATTCCATTCCACTCCATTCCATTCCACTCCAGTTCATGCCGCTACTTTCTTACAACAGGATATCACTCTGTCACCCTGGCTCAGGTGCAGTGGCAAAATCTCAGCTCACATTTCATTTGTCTATTCCTTTCCATTCCATTCCATTCCATTCCATTCCATTCCATTCCAATACATTCCCTTATATTCCACTAATCACCACTCCACTCCACTCCATTCTTCACCATTCCACTCCACTCTACTGTGTTCCATTGCATTAAATTTCATTCCACTCCAACCCTCTCCACTAGGCTCCACTGCGCTCCACTCCAATCCATTCCATTCCATTGCATTCTATCTAACTCCATGGCACTCAACTCTACTCCGGTCTAATCCATTCCATTCCACACTACTCCATTTTATTCAAATCCTTCCTTTCAACAGGATCTCACCTTGTCATCCAGTCTGGAGTGCAGTGCCACATAATCAGCTCACACTTCATTTCACATTTCCATTCCATTCCATTCCATTCCATTGCATTCGGTTCCATTCCATTCCATTGCATTCCACTCCACTCCACATTGCATTCGGTTCCATTCCATTCCATTGCATTCCACTCCACTCCACTCCAATCGACTTCATGCCATTAAATTCCATTTCATTCCATTCCATTTCTTTCCACTCAAATCCACTAAAATCCACTCCACTCCACTCCTCTCCTCTATATTCCATTCCTTCCCATTGAATGGAATTGAATGAAATTGCATTTCAGCATTCCATTGCTTTCCATTGCATGCGATTACATTCCATTTATGTACACTAGACTTCAGTCCACTACACTCCAGTGCACTCCATTCCATGCCATTCCACTCCATTCCATGCCATGCCCTGCCATTCCATTCCATTCCATGCCATCCCCTTCCATTCCATGCCATTCCATTCCGTTCCACTCAATTAAACCTCACTCCACTCCACCCCATTGCATTCCACTCCCTTCCACTCCAATTCAGTCCACTCACCTCCACTCCACTCCATTCCATTTGATCTCACTTCATTCCATTCCACTCCACACCACCCCAATCCACTCCTCTCCACTGTTCTCCACTCCACTCCATAACATCCAATTCCACTGTATTCCATTCCACTCCAGTACTCTACAGTAGACAGTATTAGAGTATATTGGAGTGGAGTAGAGAAAATTCCAGTGGAATGGAATGGAATTAAATGCAATGAAATGGAATTGAATGCATTGGATTCGAGTAGGGTTGAGTGAAGTGAAATGGAATGGAAGTTAATGGAATGGAATGCATAGCAATGGAATAGAATGTAATGTCATGGAATGGAATGGAGAGCAGTGCAATGAAGTGGAATGGACTAGAAAGGAAAGGAGTGGAGTGGATTGGAATGGAATGGAATGGAATGACATGGCCTGGAGTTGAGTGGAGTGCAATGGTGTGTGGTGGAATAGAGTGAAATAGAATAGGATGGAATGAAATGGAGTGGGATAGACTGGAGTACGAGAGAGTGGAGTGGAGTGTAATAGATTGGGCTGGAATGGACTTGGGTGGAGGGGAAGGGAGTGGAGTGGAATGAAATAAAATGGAATCTATTGGAATGAAATGGAATGGAATGGAATGCATTGGACTGGAATGTAATTGAATTGAAAGGCAAAACGTAATATGAGCTGAGAATGTGCAATTGAACTCCAGCCTGGGTGATAGAATGAGATACCTTTGAAAGGAAGGAAAGGAACGGAATTAAATGGAATGGAATGGAATGGAATGGAATGGGGTGGAGTAGAGTGGACTGGTATAGAGTGAAATACAATGGAATGGAAAGAATGGGAACATAATGGAATGGAATGAAATTGAGTGGAGTGAGTGCAGTGATATGGGATGAAATGGAGTGGAGTGGAGTGGAGTAGAGTGGAGTGATGTGGAAAGAATGACAGGAATGCAATGGAAAGGAATCAAATGGAATGAAATGGAATGGAGTGGAATGGAATGGAATGGAATGGAATGGAATGGAATGGAATGGAATGGAATGGATTCGATTTGAATGGAACAGAACAGGAAGGAATGTAATCTAGAGGCATGGAGTGGAGGGGAGTGGAATCGACTGGAATAGAATGGAATGCAAAGGAATAGAATGGAACGGAATTTAATAGAATGCAGTGGATAGGAGTAGATTGGAGGGGAGCTGAATGGAATGGAATCAAGTGGAATGGAATGGAATGGAATGAAATGCAATGGAATGGAATGGAATGGATTGGAATGGAATGGAATGGAATGGAATGGAATGGAATGGAATGGAATGCAATGGAGTGTATGGGAGGGCAGTGAAGTTGAATGTAGTAGAAAGGAACGCAGTGGAGTGTAGTGGAAAGGAATGGAAAGAAATGGAGTGGAATGGAATGAAGAGTAGTGGAGTGGCATTCAATGAGAACTTATCGAATGCAATGGAGTGGAATGGAGTAGAGTGGATTCCAATGGAATGGAATGGAATGGAATGGAATGGAATGGAATGGAATGGAACGGAATGGTATGAAGTGGAATGGAATGCAATGGAATGGAATGGAATGGAGTGGACGCTAGTGCAGTGAAGTTGAATGAAGTAGAAAGGAACACAGTGGAGTGTAGTGGAATGGAATGGAAAGAAAAGGAATGGAATGGAATGAAGTGTAGTGGAGAGGCATTCAATGAGAAGTTATGGAATGCAATGGAGTGGAATGGAGAAGAGTGGATTCCAGTGGAATGGAATGCAATAGAATGAAGTAGATTGGAGTGGCGTGGAGTGGAGTGCAATGGAATGGAATGAAAGGGAATGCAATGGAATGGAATGCAATGGAATCAAGTGGAATGGAGTGGAATTAAATGAAGAGAAGTGGAGTGCAGTATATTGGAATGGGCAAGAAAAGGATGGAGTGGAGTGGAAAGGACTGGAAAGGTGTGGAATGGAATGGAATGGAATGGAAAGGAGTGGAGTGCAGTGGAATGGGAAGGAATGGAATGGAGAGGAGTGGATTGGAGTGGAATGGAATGGAGTGGAATAGAGTGGATTGGAGGGTAGTGGAGTGGAATGCAATGGAATGGAATGGAATGGAATGGAAGGGAATGGAATGCAAAGGAACAAAATGGAATGGAATGAAATGGAATGGTGTGGAGTGCGGTGCAGTGTAGCAGAATGGAGTAGAAAGGAATGGAGTGGAGTGGAGTGGAAATAATGGAATGGAATGGAATGCACTGGAGTGGAATGGAGTGGAAAGGGAAGGAAATGGATTTCAGGGAAGTGGAGGACAGTAGAGTAGACAGAATTCAAGTGAAATGAAATGAATGGAATGGAATGGAATAAAATGCAGTGGATTGGCGAGTATTGGAGTGAATTGGAATGGAATGGAATGGAAGGGTATGAAATGCAATGGAGTGGAACAGAATGGAATGGAGTGGAGGGCAGTGCAGAGGAAATGGAGTAGAAAAGAATGTAGTGGAGTAGAGTGGAATGGATTGGAATGAAAGGAAAGAAAGTTAATGGAATGAAATGGACTGGAGTGGAGTGAAAGAGAAGGAATGGAATGTAGAGGATTGGATTGGAGTGGATTGGCGTGCATTGTAGTGGAATGGAATGGCATTGAAAGGAATGGAAAGAAATGGAATGCTGTGGATGGGAGTGGAGAGAACTGGAATGGAATATGATGGCATGGAAAGGGATGGAATATAATGGAATGCATTGGAACAAAATTTAATGGAATGGAATGGAGTCGAGTGGAGTGGAGAAGAATTGGAAGGAACGGAATGGAGTGTAGTGAAGAGGAGTGGGGTGGAGTAGACTGCATTTTTAGCAGATAATATTTGAATTCAATGGAATGGAATGGAATGGGATGCAGTAGAATGGATTGGAGTGGAGAGGAGTGTAACAGAATGTAATGGAAGGGAATGGAATACAATGCAATACAATGGAACAGAATACAATGTAATGTCAAGGAATGAAGTGGAGTGGATTCCAGAGTAGTGGAAAGGAATAGAAAGGAATGGAATGGAGTGGAGAAGAGAGGAGTGAAATAGAATGGGATGGCGTGGAGATCAGTGGAGTGGAATGGGAAGGAATGGAATGCAGGGGAGTAGAGATTTGGGGTGGGATGTTGAGTGGATTCTAGTGGAATGAAATGGAATGGAATGGAAAGGAATGGAGTAAATTGGAGTGGAGTAGAGTGAAGTGGAGGGGAGTGGAAAGGAATGGAATGGAAAGGAATGGAAAACAATGGAACGGAATGGAATGGAATGGAAAGGAATCGATTGGATTGGAGTGCAATGTAGTAGAATGGAGTAGAAAGGAATGGAGAGTATTGGACAGGAGTGGAGTGCATTGGAAGGAAATGGAAAGGAATGGAGTGGGGTGGAGAAGAGTGGATTGAAGTGGAGTGGAATTGGAGTGGAATAGAATATAATGTAATGCAATGGAATGCATTAAATTGGAATGAGATTTAGTGGTGTGTAATGGCAAGGAATGGAAGGGAATGAAATGCAATGAAATGGAATGGACTGGACTGGAATGGAATGCAGTGGAGGGGATTCCAGTGAACTGAATGGAGTAGAAACGATTTGAGAGGAGTGGATTGGAGTGGAGTTGAATGTAATGTAATGAAATGAAATGGAGTGGAGTGAAGTGGAGTGGAATGGGAAGGAATGGAATGGAGTGGAGGTGGGAGGATTAGAGTGGAATAAAGTGGATTCGAGTGTAATGGAATGGAATGGAATGGAATCAAATGCAGTGGATTGAAGTGGAGTGGAGTGGAGTGGAATGGAATGTACTGGAAGGGAATGGAATGGAATGCAATGGGAAGAAATGGATTGGGATGGAATGAAAAGGAGTGGAATGGAATGGAATAGATTGGAATGGAATGCAGTGGATTGGAGTGGAGTGGATTGGAGTGGAATGGACTGGAAGGGAGTGGAATGTATTGGAATGGAGTGGAATGGAATGAAACGGAATGGGGTGTACTGGAGTGGAATGCCAAAGAATGGAAAGGAATAGAGTGGAGTGGAGTGGAGTGGAATGGATTGAAATATAAGGGAATGCAATGGGATGGAATGTAAAGTAATGTAAAGGAATGGAATAGAATGGAAAGGAATGGATTGCTGTTGATTGGAGTAGAGTGAAGTGAAGTGTAAAGGAATAGAATGTAAAACAATGCAATGAAATGGAATACATTGGAAAGTAGTAGAATGGAAAGGAATGTATTACAGTGGAGTGGAGTGGATTGAAATATTCAGGAATGGAATGGAGAGTATTGGAGTGGTTTAGAGTGGATTTCAGTGGAATAGAATGGAATGGAATTGAATCAAATACAGTAGATTGGAGTGGAGTGGAGTGGAGTTGAATGCAATGGAAAGAAAGGGAATGGAATGTAATTCTATGGTACAGAATGGAAAGGAATGGAATGGAGTGTAGTGGAGAGCAGAGTGGTGAAATACAGTAGAAAAGAATGGAGAGGAGTGGAGTGGAATAGGAAAGAATGGAATGGAATGGAATGGAATGGAATGGAATGGAATGGAATTGAATGGAGTGGAGTGAGTGGTAAGTACTGGAGTAGAGTGGATTGGAGTGGAATGGAATGGAATTAAATAGAATGCTGTGGAGTGGAGTGGAGTGTGGTGGAAAGGAATGGAGTGGAAGGGAATGGAATAGAATGGAATGCAATGCAATTGAATGGAATGGAATGAAATGGAAAGAGGTGTAGTGGAGTGTTGTACTGGAATGTATAAGAAAGGAATAGAGTGGAGTGGAGTAGAATGGAATGGAATGGAATGGGGTGGAGTGGAGTGTGGTATTTTCGAGTGAATGGTAATGGAATGGAAAGGAATTGAATGGAATGGAGTGGAGTGGAGTGAAATGTAGAGAAATGGAGTAGAAAGGAATGGAGTAGAGCGAAGTGGAGTGGAGTAGAGTGCAATAGTTTGGAATGGAGTGGAGTGTACTGAAAGGAGACGAGAGGAAAGGTAAGGAGTGGAGTGGACTGGAGTGGAGTGGAGAGGAGTCCATTGGATTCAGGTGGAATGGAATTTAGGGTAATGGAAAGGAATGGAAAGGAATGGAATTCAGTGAATTAGTTAGGAGTGGAGTGGAAGGGAATGGAATGGAATGTAAGGGAATGGAATGGAATATAAGGAAATGGAATGGAATGGAATGAAGGGCACTGTAATGGAATAGGGAAGATAGATTGGAGTGGAGTGGAGAGGAATAGAGAGGAATGGAATGGAATAGAGTAGAGTGGAATACAGAGGAATGGGAAGGAATGGAAAGGAGTGGAAGGGAGTGGAATGGATTAGAGTGGATTCAGGGGAACGGAATGGAATGGAATGGAATGGAATGAATGCTTTTCATGGGTGTGGATTGGAGTGGAAAGGACTGAAATGGAAAGGAGTGGAATGGAAAGGAATTCAATGGAACTGATTGGAATGGAATGTAATGGAATGGCGTGGAGTGGAAGGAAGTGGAGTGGAATGAAGTGGAAAGGAATGGAATGGAGTGCAGTGCAGTGAGGTGGTATTGAATGCATTGGAATGGAAAGGAGTGGAGTGGAGTTGGGTGGAGATTAGTGGCCCCGAGTGGAAAAGAAAGGAATGGAATGGAATGGAATGGAATGGAATGCAGTGGAATGGAGGGGAATGGAATGGAATGGAGAGAAATGGAATGGAATGGAACAGAAAGAAATGGAATGCAATGGAACAGAATGCAATAGAATGGAATGGAGTGGATTGCAGTGTCGCTGAATGAATCAGAAAGGAATGGAGTGGAGAGGAGTGGAGTGCATTGGAATGTAATATAATGTAATGGAGTGGATGAGAGTGGAGTGGAATGGGAAGTAATGGAATGGAATGGAGTGGAACAGACAAGATTCGAGAGGGATGGTACTGAATGGAATTGAATCGATTAGAATGGAATGGAATGGAATGAAATGCAGGGGATTGGAGTGGAGTGGAGAGGAGTAGAATGCAATAGAATGGAAGGGAATGGAATGGAATGTGGAGAGGAGTAGAATGCAATAGAATGGAAGGGAATGGAATGGAATGGAATGAAATGCAATGTAAGGGAAAGAAGGGAATGGAAAGTAATGCAATGGAATGCAAAGGAATGGAATGGAGGGGAGTAAAATGGATTCCAGTGGAATGGAATTGAATGGAATAGAATGGAATGCAGTGGATTGGAGAGGAGTGGAGTGGAATGGAATTGAATGGAAGGGAATTGAATGGAATGGAATGCAATGGAGTGGAATGGAATGGAATGGAATTTAGTGGAATGGAGTGGACTGGACAGTCTGGGAGAGGAATGGAGTAGAAAGGAATGGAGTGGAGTGGAGCGTCGTGGAATGGAATGCAAAAAAATAGAAAGGAACGGAAAGCAAAGAATTGGAGTGGAGTGGAGTGGAACGTGAAGGGATGGAATGGAGTGCAATGTAGTGGAGTGAAGTAGTGTCGATTGGAGTGGAAAGGAAAGTAATAGAATGAAATTGAATAGAATAGGAGGCAATATATTGCAGGGAAGTGGAGTGGAGTGGAATAAAATGAAATGGAAGGGAGTGGAATTGAACGGAATGCAAAGGAACGAAAAAAATGGATTGGAATGGAATGGAATGGAGTGGAGTGGAGTGCAGTGTAGTGGACTGGACTATAGAAAAGTACAGTAGAAAGGAAAGGAGTGGAGTTGAGTAGAATTCAGTGGAATGGAAAAGAATGGAGTGGAATTGGAAGAAATGGAATGTAGTGGGGTGGAGAGGATTAGAAAGGATTCCAGTGCAGTGGAATGGATTGGAATGGAATGGAATGGAATGGAATGCAGTGGATTGGAGTGGAGTGGAGTACAGAGGAATAGGATGAAGTAGAAGGGAATAGAATGGAATGGAATGCCATGGAATGGAATGGAGTGAAGTTTAGCGAGTGTAGTGGAATGGAGTAGAAAGGAATGTAGTGGAGTGAAGTGAAGTGGAATGGAAGGGAATGGATTGGAGAGGAGTGGAGTGGAATGGCAAGGAATGGAGCAGATAAGATTGGATTGGAGTGGAGGGGAGTAGAGTAGAGTGGATCTGTTTGGATGAGAATGGAATAGAATGGAGTGGAATGGAATGGAAAGGATTCGGGTGGATTGGAGTGGCGGGGAGTGGAATGCAGTGGAAAGTAATGGAAGGGAATGCAATGCAATGCAATGGAGTGCGGTGGAATGGTACAGAATGTAATGGAATAGAAAGGAAAGGAGTGGAATGCAGTGCTGTGTGATGGAAAGAAGTAGAAAGAAATAGAGTGGAGTGGAGCTGAGTGGAGTAGAGTGAAATGGAGTGGAATGGAATAGAATGGAATGGAGTCGAGTTGACTGTAGTGGAATGGGATTGAATGGAATGGAGTGGAGTGGAAAGGAGTAGAGGGGATTCCAGTGGATTGGAATAGAATGAAATGGAATGGAATGGAATGGAATGGAACGGAATGGAATGGAACGGAACGGAAAGGAACGGAACGGAACGGAACGGAACGGAACGGAACGGAATGGAATGAATGCTGAGGATTGCAGCTGAGTAGAATGGAGTGAAATGGAATGGAAGACAAAAGAATGGAATGGAATGGAATGGAATGGAATGGAATGGAGTGGAATGGAATGGAATGGAAAGGAAGGGGGTGGAATGTAGTGCAGTGTAATTGAATGAAGGACAAAGGAATAGAGTGGAGTGGAGTGGAGTAGAGCGAAATGGAGTGGAATAGAATTGAATGCAATAGAAAGGAAGGGAATGGAATGGACTGGAGTGTAGTGGAGGGTATTTAATGGGAATGAATGGAATGAAGTGGAGTAGCATGGTTTCAAGTGAAATGGAATGGAATGGCATAGAATGCAATGGAATGCAGTGGATTTTATTGGAATGCAGTGGAATGGAATGGAATGGAACAGAGTGGAATCGAAAGGAATGGAAAGGAATGGAAGTGAATGGAATGGAGTAGACTGGAATGGAATGGAATGGGATGACATGGAATGAAAAGGAAAGGAATGGAATGGAATGGAACGGAATGAAATGGAATGGCATGGAATGCAACACCAAGGAATGGAATGGAATGGAATGGGATGGAATGGAATCGAATAGAATGGAATCCAAAGGAATGTGATGGATTGTAATGGAATA